>NC_056739.1:526232169-526417169 GCF_019279795.1 Protopterus annectens | reverse complement strand
TGTAACAAGATATGACAATTATATACATGATTTTGAACTATAATTCCCTGTTATTAATGTGAATCTTTATAATTTTTGTGCATCTCTCTCTCTCTATGTCTTTAACTCTCTCAGTATCTATATACTATCAGTAGAGAACATTTATTAAACAAACAGTATTATAAAATATATATGAAGTATGCTAATTAACTTCTGAGACAGCGAAAACATATGAAACATAATGTTACTGGTAAAAATTTGCCTGATGATTTTAAGTAAAACAATATTAAATTTTCTCATTGACTAAGCTAAACATTTTGTTTTTTTTTTTCGAATTATTAGTTTTGTTAGAGATTAACAGCTAAAAATACATTTCTTAATTTAATCATATTGCTAAACCCAAGAACGTAATTTACACTTTTTCCTAGAAGCATATACTTTACTTTTCAAATTATTATATGTAATACCTGTAAACTGGATAAATAATCAAGAAACTATTCTGTAAAGTAGTATATAACATAACAACAATGGAATGAAATGTATTATAATATACTGTAAATGAAGCCTGCCGTGAGTTAAAATATAGTAATACAGTGTAAGGTAATAATTCATGCTGTAACTTGCTGTCCCTGGAAAAATACGTGTAATGAAATAATAAAATCTACAGTTAATATTTTATAGAGCAGAGAAGACTGTCCAACAGATTATATAGGGAAAAAGAAATAAACTTGGAAAACGTAAAAGAATCGTCAGAACTTGATGTCTTCATTTAAAGGTAATGCAAAGGTGTACATCTTGGAAAATATCCAAGAAAAATATAGTTGATAGGTGATGAATGTCCTCCAAAATCTAGAATGAAAAGAAAGATGAGCATATTCATATAATATGGCCCATATCTGCAGATAAATTGCACATAGCAACAGTTGTATTCTAACACATTGACATCAAATGAAGGTAGATTAAATATTGCCAGGCAGTATGATGAAAGTGGGGTGAGTCTGGAGTGAAAAAACACCAAAGTCATACAGGCTAATAATTTTGGCAGACATCTGTTCTTTAAGGGCAATCAGAATTTGTATCTAAGGCTTTGTCAAGTGAAGAGAGACACATGCATTATTTTTGAGGACATTGTGAGTGAGCATGTTGTATAATTGTGTGCAGTTTTGTGGCTGCTTGTTTTCCTGGAGCTTTACAGTAATGCACTTTTAATAGTGAATGATGAGATATTTCACTAGTTTCTGTAGATTCTGTTTTTTTTATGTCAGGAGCTGACTGAGTACAATTTGCATATTTTTGTTTTATTAGATTTTACAGGCATAGTCTTCATACTACAAAAATCATTGCATTTTGGGGCTTTCTTTCCATATTCCACATTTTTCTCCTTAGCACCACTTAAAGAGTTTTTGAATGCAACAGAGAGAATGTTTGCATTAAAATTAAAATATTTATTTTTTTCTCAATTTTTTTTTTATTTTTCAAATACATTTGAATGAATTCCATAGTATTTATACATAACATCTTAAATAACTATGTACATTATTTACATTTGCCTGACACTATAACATATCTTAATGTATACAGTTACTTTATAAATATGCCCAATCCATTATCAAAGTGTCTGTGCAATTATTGTATAGTGTTAATCAATGGTAAGACTTTTCTCCAAGGGTTATTGATAAATGGCTTTGGATAAATTTTTAGTTCTTTAATTTTAATTTCTAAAAATGCTGTGATCTTCAATAGGCTGTAGAAGTCTTCCAAAGTTGGTATTGTGTTTGTATTCCATCTTCTTGTTATACACTTCCTTGAGATTGCAAGTATAGTCCATACTAGATACATGTTTGACCTATTTAAATGAGGACCTTCGTTCACATTTAATAATACAAGAGCTTTAGTTAAGTAAAATGATTCATTAAATAAGTTTGTAGAAAGTTATTAATACCATTCCAAAATGGCTTAATTTTAGTACAATCAAAGAAAATGTGGTTCCAATGTGGATTGTGTACTTGCTCACATCTCCAACATATTCCTTTTGTGGAAGAACTAGTTTTACTGATTCTGTCCGGGGTTAAGTATGCCCTATGCAAGCATTTCCAATTAAAAACTTTCCAGTATTGTGTAAAGGATGTATATTTTATCGATAATAATATATTTGTTTTAATATCTTCAGTTAACTGTATTGAGTGTCATTTTGTTATATATTTCCAATATGAGGTTTTGGGTGCTGTTTTTTAGTTTATCAATATTTTGTAAACTTTTGAAATATTGTTTCCCATGTCAAAGACATTATCTACAATTTCATATATGTATTTCATAAATGTAGGTATTTCTTTAAATGAAGAACTGTTAATTATTCTACTTAAATCTTGTGAATATGACAGAATACTCTGTAAAGTTAGCCAGTCCTGTTTTGGAATTTTGTATGTTGTTTTTATTTCATGCATATGTAAAACTTTTAGTACCTTGATACAATGGATCCAAAAAACTAATCCTTTCTGTTCCCAGGAATTAATAATTTCTCTATATATTTTATGTGGAAAGTTATATGTGACTATAAATGGTGTTGAAAGATCAAACCAGATTTTTAAATCTATATCTGTATTAATAATTTTCCTAAATGAGTCAATGTAATAATTAATCATATGAGTTTTAGTGGGTTTAGTTATGTTATATTGCATACTAATACATAATATGTGCCATGGCAAATTGTTTTTATCTGTTATTTGAATTTTTTTGTAAATCAATTTCATTTATAGTACAGTTAGTAATTCTTTCCAATTTGCAGAGTAATTTGGACTTATCCAATCTGAGAATGTTTTTAGATATTGATGCTTTTATATATGTTTCTGTATCAGGAAAGTTTAATCCTCCCTGCTGTCATGGTCTGACATGATGTATTAAAGATATTCTGTTTCTTTTGGGAAACGATAAAAATGTTATTAGGCATGAATTTATTTCTTTAAGTATATTCTTCTCTGTTAACATTGTATTGCCAAGGCTATATATAGGATCTTGGGCAGTAAAACCATTTTTATTAACTGTAGTCTATCTTCAAATGTTAATATTATTTTGTTCCATTTTTCCACAGAAAATTTACTTGTTCTGATGATATTATTGTAGTTTTTTGAGACTAATTCATTACTCTCCTTGCATACCTCAGTTCCTAGATACTTTAAGGTAGATTCTTGTTACCCTATGATGTGACCCCCCCCCTTAGTCTGCAGTTCTTTTTTTTATTTAAAAAAAAAAAGATTTTGATTTATTGAAATAGACTCCTGAAGTCATGTGAAGTTTGTCAATTAATATATCTAATTCTTCTAATGTCTCTTTTGTATTAGATAATGTTAGTAATATGTCATCAGTAAATAGCATTACCTTAGAATTGCATTGTTCATAAACATTTATTACTTTGATTTTTATATTGTTACAAATTGAAGATTCCAATATTTCAATAGCCAGGGCAAATAGAATCAGTGACATGGGACATCCATATTTAGTGCCTTTTGTTTTATGTATAGATTCAGAGGTAAAAGGGCCTAACTTCACATACGGTAAAATATTTGTATATATATATATATATATATATATATATATAAATATATATATATATATATATATATATATATATATATATATATATATATAGTCTACTTCTTTTGACCTAACTTTCATTTGCCTGACACTCATTTGCCTGAGACCAAATGACTGAAATTTAATTTGCCTGACACTTCATTTGCCTGACAAGTATTATTAGCAAGAAAATGGAATATGCCCCCTTCCCCACTGCAGTGTGACCCTGGAGTTAGAATATATAGTTAGGGGGGTGTGGGGGGCGAAGCCCCTCACTTACTTTTCTGTTACTAAGCAATATTACATCAAATGTTAACAATATCATATGAAATGAAGTGGGGGGGCTGTGCCCCCCACAACCCCCCTAACTATATATTCTAACTCCAGGGTCGCACTGCAGTGGGGAAGGGGGCATATTCCATTTTCTTGCTAATAATACTTGTCAGTCAAATGAAGTGTCAGGCAAATGAAATTTCAGTCAAATGGGGTCAGGAAAATGAGTGTCAGGCAAATGAAAGTTAGGTCAAAAGAAGTAGACCCATATATATATATATATATATATATATATATATATATATATATATATATATATATATATATATATATATATTCTTTAGGAGATGAACAAAGGATGCAGGAAATTCAAATAGCATTAGGATTTTGAATAAATAGTCCCAATTTAGGGAATTAAAGGTTTTCTCTATATCTAAGCCAATTTCTTTATTAACATAATCTATAAGATACATTATCCTTTTAATACTGTCATGTGTGTGTCTATGATATATAAGTCTAGTTTGATCATAATTTATTGTTTTGGATAGTGGTATTTTCATTATGTTAGTTAATATTGTCATAAATATCTTAAAGTCATTATTTAATAATGATATAGGTCTATATGAGGTAATGATGTTTGGGGATTTGTTTTCCTTTAGGATTAGTGTGATAAAGGAATATCTCTAAGAGGGTGGTGTTAAAGCTTGTGACTGAATTTCTACTAGAGTTTTATGGAAGAGGGAGAGTATCTTTGAAAGAAAATGTTTTTATATTTCCATAATTATGCAAGCTATACCTGGAGCTTTATTATTTTTACCCTCTTTTATTGTATCTGTAATCTCTTTGTAGAATATGGGGCTTGCAGATCTAGTTTTAATTTTTCTAGTATTTTTTTTTTTATATTAGAACATTTTTCATCTAATTTTAATTGATTGATGTGTATATTTTCTTTTTGGAAATGTTCCATATAGTGATTTCTATAGGCCATCAAGAATGTCACCTATATCCGAGACATTTTTCCCTTTCCTTTCATGGAAGATACTTTTAATGTTATTAGCTTTTGATTGTATTTGATTGTATTTTGATTCTTGTGGATACATTATGCAGATATTTGGGAGATGTGGCTAAGGTAAGGATTTTTAGTTTTTCTAAAGCTAAACTAGTTTTAGGTGTTAGAATTTCATTGTATTTATTGTTTAATATTTCTACTTTCTTTTTCATCTCCAAATGGTTTTGATTTTTTTCAGCTTTTACTGACAAAAGATTGGATTGTAGATCTAATAATTCAGAATCCCATTCTCTGAGTTTTTGTTATACCAAGTTAGGGATTTACCATATATGTAAACTTTTAATGAGTCCCATATCATTTTATTTATCTCTGTTGTGTAATTAATATCTAAGAACTCTAATTCAGTTAATAACCAGGGTTTGAACTTTTAAATTTTAGTTATATATGCTGGAATTCTGGAGTTAAAGATTAATGGTTTGTGCCCATTTTGAAGTTTTAGTATCAGTGAATTGTGGTCTGAAAAGGGACAGGGAGTGATTGAGAAATTAATAATTTTACAGTGTAAGTCATGGGCAGAAAATACTTTATCTATTCTAGTTTGGGTACCAAATCTGTGATCTTGATGGGAAAACAACAAAGATTTATCTTCTTTAAATTTGAAAGTATCTACAAGATGAAATGATTCTACACACTTGTTTAAAGCTTTAGACACAGCAGATGTATGCAGTGGTCTTTTATTTGTAGTTTCAGAAATATCAAAAATACAGTTAAAATCTCCTCCTAATATTAAGTTACCTTTATAATTATTGGAAATGAAATACAAGTGTTTAACAGTTCTTGTTCCAGTGCCTGGGAGCCAGTATAGATTGGCTAGGGTCCATATTCTATTATTATATTTAACTATTACTGATGCCATAAGGCCTTCTTTATCTTCACATTTATAAATGATTTCTGGGTTAATCACATTTGTTTTCCATAAAATTGTTACCCCTTTTGTCTTTGTCTTATAAGTGGATTGCAGCAATATCATATATTCCTTAGGATTCCATTTGTAATTGTCATTTGTTTTGAAAGGAGTTTCTTGAAGGAAGGCAATTTGTGCATTGTTCAGTTTTAAATATTTAAGTAGATTTGATCTCTTGCTAGGATTGTTTAAGCCATTGGTATTTAAAGATGATAAAGTTAAATACATCTTAGGTTATTTAGACTATGTATTTTTTGTTTTATTGTGACTATTAAACATTTTCCTCTGATAACTATAAAAAATATGTTTGAGCTTTTAAAGGGAATTAACAGTTTTATACTTTGAGTGTTTACGAATAAAGTAATGTTTTGGTTAGGCATACTAAAAATGTTTTTGTGAAATAACAAATTTAAATTAATTAATGTTAACAAAACTAAGATCTGCACTAGCCATGGAATGAAAATCATTCCTAATCTGGTGGTTAAACCTAAGTCTATCAGATTATCACTCATACCTTGACAATCCAGAACATCTGAGCTCCATAATTTGAATTATTATATGGAGAATATTTGTAATAGGAATAAGCGATATTTATATTATTTTGAACAGATATAGTACTATCGCAGATTAGACAGAATTCTAATACAATATAAATGTCTACTTATTCTATAAGTAATTAATATTTACATGAAAGATAGATGACAAGCAATTCAATCATAGTAAAGTAGGATGTAGCATATATAAAACCTCAATAAAAAAAATTATAGCAGACAGTTATTTAACATATTCACCCTTATTGATGAAATCTTTCAAAACTTAAGTAATATAAATACAAAGTAATACTATTTATACCTAATGTTTATAATACAGTGTATTTTACTCGATATATCAGAAGTTATATTTCATTATTTGCCAACATTTAAGTAATAACTTTGTTTGTTGCTAACTTACTTAAAGCATCAAGTTTGTTTTATGTGAACATTGATGAAAGTTAGTGCATTTTAATTATCAGTGCATCCCTCTTCCCCCATTCCCTACACATAAGGAGTTTCATATCTGTCATTTCTGATTATAAAATGAGTGGAATTATAGATTAAAACAACAAATTCACTTACTGTGATTAATGATTACAAGTTCCCTTTCCATATTCATAAATTGGCATTTTATGGCATATACTGAATGTTTTTAGCTTTAAATGGCAACATTCTATTTTGTATAATCAGCAAAGGTTAAACTGAGTGATTATTGTCAATTTAATACTATTTGTTTAGAATGTGATTGTTACATTCTGTGACATTCCTAGTTCAGGTTTCTATTGTTTCTCTTGAACAACTTTGTCAGTTTGATGTCATGTATAAAACATTAGTTACATTGGTAACAGCTTAAGTATAATATAGGGTCAAGATGGGTTACAAAACCACAATTCAAGTTAAAGCAATTATGTGACTTGTTATGCACATTTACATATATGAGAAAATCATCATGCTTCCCCTTGGTGTTTAATATAGTGTATGTCATTTATGACAAGTTAAAACAATAGTGTTATTATACACAAGCCCATGTTATTAAACTGAGTGTCTATTGTCAATTTAATACTATTTTTTCATAATATGATTGTTACATTCTGTGACATTTCAAGTTCAGGTTTCTATTGTTTCTCTTGAACAACTTTGTCAGTTTGATGTCATGTACAAACATTAGTTACCTTGGTAACCACTTAAGTATTATATATGGTCAAGATGGGTTACAAAAACTACAATTCAAGTTAAAGCAATTACTTGACTTGTTATGCATATTTACTTATTTAAGAAAATCATCATGCTTCTCCTTGATGTTTAATGTAGTGTATGTCATTTATGACAAGTTAAGAAAGTAGTGTTATTATACACAAGCCCATGTTAATAAATCCTGTCTTTAATATCTAAATTCAGCAGAGTGCTTCATCTTATATGACGATTATATATTTTATGTCTAGATTTACTAAAATCATACATTACATAACTATTGTGTGTGTGTTTTTTTTTGGCTGTTGCTTAGTTATGTGAGATATCACACGCTGTAATGCTTATTCTTATTATTAGCTCCTTCCAAGCATATTTATACAGTTCATAGACTTTAAATTATGAGACCCTTCTAGTTTCTTATATGTTATAAGTATATTTCCATCCTTATATACACACATATCTGTACTTCAAGCATGGGCAACAATGCCCATCCGGTTTTGCCAGAATACCATTCATTAGTTCATGTGGTGTGTTTCCAGGCTGTTTTTAAAATATTCAAACCAATATTTATCCTGTTCCATTTTACCAGCCTGTTCCATGCAGTTATCACTCTGCCAGTGAACCACTCAGCACACCTTCCATTCCCACAGATATTTCCACAAAGGAAATCTGATGACTCTCTAGCACTTCCTGGCAATGCAAACACCCCTAGAAACAGCTATCCTCACGTCTGAGCAAGCTCACCTCCCAGACCACTGCAAAGGGTACTGCACAAGATCAAGTGCTCTTAGTCTTTTACAGTAACTCAAACTTCCACTCTTATGTAAGTCCTTAATGTGTTTGGACCAAAATACATTTTAAATATAAAATTGCACTTATTATTATTTAATTGTTTATCAAGAATCAACTTAATGAGCTAAATGAAATATTGGGAGACCATCAATATATGTACATGTGGTTTAAAACAGCCCCTTTATTATATTTTTTAAACCAAAAACTTCATTGTCAAAAATCATCTCTGAGGCTCCTCACAGCCGTTAAGCATTATCTTCACTCTGTCTCCATTACCATAGCAACTTGGGAGTGTCTGCCTCTGTTAGTGTGTCTGTGTACTGCATAACAGAGGCTCGCAATGCACTTGAAGCAAAGCTTCACTTCACTCAACTTCAAGCGCTAAATTCCCTCCCTGAAGGCGTTAAATTCCCTCCCTTTCAGTGAGGCAGCAGCCAGGCAAAGAATGGAGAGCAAACAGAAAAAAAAAACTCCCAACAAGGTGACACAACATGAGATAACACATTCTTCTTGCCTCCCCACCTTTCACTCAGCAGATCTATAAACAAACTATTCTCTGCCAAAAAAACCCAAATCACAGTTTTATCCACCCCCTTCCCCTGGATGCAGGGTAAAACACCAAATGTCTCTTCCTAATACGCAAGCATCAGAAAACCTCGATCACAAGATGCAACCCACAACTTCGCAGAGATGAAAACAGCAACATACAACAGCTGCCAGACACAGCTGCATCCACACGCACCATGTCAGGCTTAACCAAACAGCACTCAAAGCTATGATACCTGCCATAATTGATATTAACTATGTTTAGACAGAATAATAATGACATTTGTAGTAGCTGTCAGACATGGCTGCATCCACGCACACCATATCAGGATTTATCAAACAGCACTCATAGCTGTGATACCTGCCATAATTGATATTAACTATATTTAAACAGAATAATGGCGACAGTTGCACTAAGAGTTTGCTACTATTGTTTAACCAGGATATACATGACATTTCTAAATCATACTTTAACTGAAGAAGGCATTAGTCTCCATGACAGCATTTTTTTTCAAAACACTCTAGTGTTACTGCTATTATATATGATGTTAATTTGTTACATTTGAGTCTGAACTCTGACAAATGGCACCTTGTTGAATTAGTTAATGAATTACTTAAATGATTATAAGTAAAATCAATGAAAATTGAACAAGATAAGTATTCATTGAGTTCAAGTAGGGAATAGAAGCTTCTATATTTGTATTATATGTTGCTTTGTTTGGCTTATATATGATGTAAATAGTAACCTATCTTGACCTAACTTTGTTTGTGAAGAATTATTGGACTCTTTGAACATTCTGAATAAATCATTACTGTTTCTCAGTTGTTTAAGAAACCCTCCTTTTTTAAATAAAAACAGATGACAAGTGATGTACCAAATCAATTGATACTTTGAGAGATGTAGTTGTAAGAGTTTTTTTTTTTTGGGGGGGGAGCTATCTTGGAATCATTTTTTTATTCTTCTTTCTAGCAACAGTGCAAGGATTTATTTCTTTTATTCTTTTAAGAGTGGGGGCTATCTGTTCCATTTCTTCTAGGATATATACTATGTTGTCGTTTTTGATGAATATAGTAGCTTCTTCTAAGTCATTAAAGGTTCTCATCTCACTGGCAAAAAGTATTTTTATCTTGGCTGGAAAGGCCAGATGTGCTTTAATGTTGTTTTGTTTTAACAGTTTTATTATTGGCTAGACTTTTTTCCTTTGTTTTAGTATTCTGGAAGAATAATCATTGTCAAACCTTATCAGGCTTTGATTGTATTTTAAGGGTGATTTTCTCCAAGCAGATTTAAATATTAGTTAATTGTCCAGAAATTAATTAAATTTTATAACTATGGAGCTAGGTGGAGAATTTGTTGAGTGAGAAGCAGGTTTCCTCAGTGCTCTATGCACCCTTTCAATTCAAAATGAGAGTCCCTCTTTCAAGTCTAAAAATTCAGGAATCCAGGTTAAGAATGAAATAATGTCTTCTTCTTTGGGGTTTTCAGGCAGACCAAAGATCCTTATGTTGTTTCTCCTTTCCCTGTTTTCTAAGTCATCTATTGTGTTAAGCAGCCGTGTATTCTTTTTAAGCAGAAATTATTTTTGGAATTCTTCCTCTTTGAGTCTCCCTTCAATGTCATTTAGAAATCGCTCTATATTTGTTATTTTTGTATGGTGTTGCTGTAATAGTTTCTTAAGTGTATCAGTCTGTTTTGAGAATTTAATTTGAGGTTTTCTAAGTCATTTTTAAAGCCATCCATTGTCAAAAATAATTTCTGTAAGGTAGATGTCATCATTTGCAGTTTTTTTTTTCAAAGCAGCATCTGGATGAGAATTCCTTGAGTTGTTCGTATTCAGTGATTGAATATATTTCCAAGTTACTTGACAAGAAAATGTTTGTATATCTCCACTAAAATTGATATTTATGTAGTTTAGTAGTTTATCTATAGATTTCTGACATTTAAACTTGAAAATAATAAAATGTTCCTATATTATTATAGTAGTTTATGGAGCTCTTAAAATTCACTGCTCTCAGTTGGCCATCTAGGCTCCACCCCAAAAATTAAAATATTTCTGACCTTCAAGAATATTACACTTATTCCAGCATTGCTTAAAACATAACTACTGTTATTATTCCTCTGTCCTATAAAGGATTCTATAATGAATCCCATAACCACCTAATGCATTGCCTTCTTTTATATTCCTTAATTCTTCTAGAACCTTTTCTTTTGTTTTGTTTTTCTCCATAACACTTTTATTGGATATGAGTAGAGAACAATAAAAACAAAATAACATCAGAGTAATTTTAAGTGAATAATCAATATGTCACATAATATTAAATTTCATAATTACATTCAGTTGAAAATTTCTCCCATGTATTGATTTTCTTAAAAACAAATAAGCAAAACAATAACTAGATACAATATGTACAAAGTGTATTCTAACTCTCAAAATGTGTCACAACATTGATATATAATAAAACTTAGGGCATCTGATAATTTATAAGAAAAAAGCAAAAATGAGAAAATTAAAATGTGTTTATTTGCTTAACTATAATGCAATATAATTGGGTTTTTAATATTTAATTTAACTAAAGTATTGATATTTTATGCCAAAAATTATAAAATTGTCTTCCACCAGTTTTAATTAAGTCAATTTCTTTATCACAAATTAAATCTAATATTGTAAGAATTTCAAATAAGGTTGGTGGATCAGCATGTGACCATTTGTTAATAATAGCTTTTATAACACTAAAATAATTAATAATAATGGTTATTAGCATTTTAACTACTAAAGAAATATGATGTTACAGAGAATCATATTGCTAGAAAGATGAATATTAACTGACCGTATAAATTTAGTAAAATCTTTAATTTCTGTCCAACAATTAGGAAGTTTTGAGCAAATATATATTCAATTTGGTTTCATTTGCAAAGCAGATCTCTGTCATTTAAACTCTTATTTTTAGCAAATTTATTCAACTTATTTGGTTTACAAAAGCCTGCTTGGACAATTTTCATGAAAGGGGAAATCATGTGTTTTTTGGCGACTGACTCAAGGTTTGAACATGTATTTGAATCATTGCATAATTCATATTGATAAAAGTATTTTTTAAGCTTAATATTTAACTTTAATTTATATTCTAAAAAATAATATTATAAAAATCTGAATCCACCATATAGGTCCTTCAGAAAATGGAAAAGACGAGGTGTTTAAAAAAATATTTTAATGCGCCATCCACAAACTTAACTAACTGCATAGACACATAAACGCACTTGTAGGGCCACCATTTTCATCTCTCCTCATAAAGACTTCTTCAGATGACCTAGAATACTATTTTACCCTTTATATAGTCCCTCACTATATGAACAAACCAATCACATTATATAGTGAAAAATGTTAAAAACAGTGACTTCCTCTCCTTTTCCCTCATAAAGCAACATAACAAGAAAGTGTTATTTAAAAACCTTAAATTACATAGAGAAATAAAAAGGTCATCTGATGAAGTCTTTATGAGGAGAGACAAAACAAAATAATTTTCCTTTTTCTGAAGGACCTATATGGTAGATTCTAGTTACAATTTTGGTGCTTTTGCTTCACTTTATTCGATTATAAAAATCTGATAAAACACAATTGCTAATTTTATCATAAACATCTTTATTTAGGTATATTATTACTGTAGGTAGTTTTGTTGATTGTGAATATTCTACAGGCTCGAGTTTTGTTTCTATAAACTGTTTGATACTATTAACTGTTAATAGTCTTCATTCTTTACTAAATTACATTCTTCTAAAATAAAATAAGTTAATTTAAATTGAAGAACACTTTCTTTTGTGAAAGTACTAGATTCAACCCTGTTATCCTGATTATTCTTGCTTAATTGATTTGGTATATTTTCCTGATCAGTTTTTTTCATGAATACAGATCACAAATGTAGATTTTGCTGACCTCCCATATCTCCAACCTTTCTGTATGTTTGTTGAACCTTTAATCTTTTTTTTTTTTGTTATCCTATGTATCTGTAAAATCTTTTGCAGTTCCACGTGTCTGCTCCTAATTTTGGATATCATTTTTCAGTCATTCAAGTCTCTGTATGTTTTAATTGGCATTATTTCATGTTTACCACATTTTTTTAAGTTTGTAATTGATTTGTGTTTCACCTTACCTTCAATCTGCCTTTAATTTAAAAACACATCCATCTTTTCTTTTTTGTTAGTTTTTACTTAGAATATTACTGCTCATACAATAGTAGTTCAGAAGTGAATTGATACAATCATTCATACCCCATGAGTGGAAATGTATTTATTGAGTCTGGCAGTATTAATAGCAATGAAACTGTATTTCATTGTTCATTTTTCTGTTATTGCGATGAACTCCTTCCACCTCATAGTTAAATATCTTTACTTTTTTTCCTGTCTCTGAGATAAGAGTTGTATCTTCTCAACTCCTGTGAAGACCCTTGGAGTTATAAAGCAACCATTTAGATATGTTGGTTAGTAAAATTTGTGCATTGAATATTGTTAAATATTCCCATTTTTTTCATTTAGCACAGTGTAATATTTGGTTACAAATGCTTATCTGAGGCAGTTGCCAGTTCTGCTAAAATCTTTCCTTCTGATTTCAACAATTTTACATATGATTAGCTGTGTGATTATGAATTATATCATTTAATGATCAGTTATTTCCATATTTTGGTAACATTGCTGATTTTAGATCTGATATCACTCTTTATCTGAGTACACATATTTGCAATCTAATATCCCATATTTTGGGGGGGGGTTGTTGGTTCTGATGCACTTGCTTAATATGCAATTTCCCATGTTGTGATGTACAAGTAGCCAACAGAAAGAGAAGGGCTGTAGACTGTCATAGTTAGAATGAGATGTGCTATTGAGTGATTTAGCCTTTGGCTCTGAACAGGAGACTTTTTAATGATATGGTAGGAGGCTTTGCCAATGGTCATTCACTTTGAGGAGTTTGCACACAGTTATTATTTATTTATTTATTTATTTTTTTATTTTGCTATCCCATGCTCTTTCATCAGTAAGTCACCACAAATCCTCTGAGCCTTATATGAGCTACTTATTTTATGTCAGCAGTCATGCAGTCATTTACAGACTGAGGGTTGAGAAGGTTATGTTCACTTGACAGCATTATGTAAGAAATACCAGCAGAAAGATGAGAGTCCTTGACTGACTAATAGTTGCAGCTAGCTTAGGACAGCTGCCCCTTCAGTTTATTTAGTATTTGAATTCTGGTCCTACAAGTAAGCTATACAAGATTAATTATATTCTTGTGAGCTCTGTATAGTAAACTCCCAGAAAGATGTCATAATAATTAAATGGTCTCTTCTGCTACTTTTTATACTGATACAAAAACAACAAACTGGAAAGAAATGCCAAGTGTTTATTCATCACAAGAGAATTGGTCTTTTACCTTGACCATTTGCCTTCAAATAAATCATTTGAATATAAACACAGAAGTTACCAGATTGCTGCAGCTGTGGTGAATAAACACTTGGCATTTTATTCTGCTTTGTTGTTTTTGTAGCGGTATTATTCATTTTTGCTTCTAAGAGCTTTTTCATACTATACCTGATAGTTTATGCTTTCTGTTATAGTAATTCCCAAATCATTTCTCTTTCTGTGATTTGGCACTGACCACCCTGCACAAGCTGCATTCCTTGTTTAGCATTTGTGGCATACATACAGCACCCCATATTATCCCTTCAAAGCTATACCACTATCACCTGGAAGGATTACAGTGGAGATGCCAGCTCAGACAGTACATCTGCTGCCTTTCTATTCTACCAGGTAATACTTTTCCAACCTTTGTTAACTGCAAAAAGATTTATTTAGTTTTTCCATGCCTTATCCCAGTTTACAGGCATGCACCCTCTGTAAGGATGACCTATGGCAGCTCTACATGACACAGTGTTTTTCACAATCTTTAATGAAAAATTCATTTTTTAACTCCTTATTTGGTTTTAACAAGTCCATCAGCATTTAAAACAGTGTGTAATAAGATAAATAATAACTATTTACAAAAGTCCATAACAAGAGTGTATATGTTTAACCATTAGTATTTTTCCAGTAAATCATTGAGCTTTTGCCAATATATGTACTGATGAGTTATGTTTAAAGTTCTCATTATTGTAGTTAACAGCTCACTTTTACAGATAGTCTTGGCTAGGCACACAATACACCAAATGTTAATTCAGTTTTACATTACCATTGTTTTTGTTATATTTTTTTTTTTGCAATGGCAAGTATTTCCCAAAGAAAAGGTATTTGAGAAATAGGTATAGCTGATGGAATTGGGGCATTAAATATTACCAAGGGGTCAGTAATAATAAATTGTCTGACCACAAAGCCTGAGAATATTTTCAAAAAATCACTCCAAAAGGAAGTCACCAACTTGCAATCCATTATTGTGTGTAACCAATCAGCATTAAGAACTTCATTACATCTCCAGCATTTTATTATTCCTGCTGATTCTAAGAACAGCTTTTTATTTAACAAGGAAAATGGTTCATTGTTAAATTATGTTGAGAAGTTCAAGATTGACATATCTGGGGTAACAAATTCAGTTCTAATAATCTTGCATGTAATTGATAAATATGAATTCCCCTTGGGTGTCCCATTATTAACATTAGAGAATAGATCCAAGATTTTTGGAACAGGTTTAGTTTGAAGACCTAGTGATATATATTTTTTTTTATCCTGAATACATTCTTTAAATGTATGTATATCTAATCAGCCTTCTTTCTCTATGCTATACCTTACTATTAAATATTCAACAGGATTTATTTTATTTCCATTAAGAAAGTGATGCCAAAATATTAGGTTACTCTTCTTGAGAGATATCATTGTGTATGCATCAAAATATACTAAGCATCCATTAGTGGATGCAATGGGGAATAATAAGATTAGTAATTCATTGACTGAGTAGTTTGAATTCATAAACCTTTTAAAGACTGAAAGGATTTGGTTAATAAAAGGCATAAAAATAAACTTGTCTTTCATTCAGAACAAAATCTTTTATAACCCAGTAGAATATTTTGATAACCATTTTCATATAATAATTTATGATAAGTTTGCTGTTGTCTATTAATATTTTTTATGTAAAGATTTCCAGAAAAAGACATATGAAAAATCTAACCGCAATAATATTTTTTAAGAATTATAGCACTACTACATTGCTCAATGTTTGGAAACCCAGCTCCACCTTCCTCCCAGCTTTTGACATGCCAGTCTAAAGATATCCTTGTTTTTCTAAGGGCACCATAAGATTTTAAGTAAGGCAGAGTTTATTTTTCTTATAATTTTTAAGAGGGGAATAAATGATTGACTACAGTGTATGATTTTTGGTAAAATTATCATTTTAATCAGGGTGAGCCTATCTTCCACTGTAATGAATAGCTTACTCCAATTGTCTATTAACTTTATGATTTCATCCATTAAGTTTTTATACTTTATAAATATGGAATCTTTGCTCTTAGATTCAATAGTAATGCCTAAATATTTAATTTGAGAATTTTCCCAGTTAAAATTTTATGTGGTTCAAAAAAAATGGTCATTTGTGTTTATAAACAATGTTTTAGTTTTATTATTATTAAATTTCAAACCTGAAACTTTTTCAAAGTAATCCAAGGGTTTGAGTAAATGATAAAATGAATGTTCTATATCACTGCATGTCAACAGTATGTCATCAGCAAAATGCTGGAATTTTGATGAAAAGTATTCATTTATTTTGAAGCCTTTAATATGTATGTTAGATTTTATATAGTTAGCTAGTGGTTCTATTGCGTTACTGTCAAAGAGTAATGCAGGTGTCCTAAGGCAAGCTCAGGGAGGACAGAAACCTCCGATGGAGCAGAAGGGCAAAATTTCACTTGAAACTGATTTTCAGTATGACTACAGAACATGAATATGGGACCTCATGATCCTTCTGGCTTTTTGTGTTTCAAGCAGGAGGTGTCAGAAAAGTTACCACAGAGATAACTGGCTTGTGGCAGCCAAGATTTCATAGTGACGTTGATTTTTGATCCTTTGATGACAGCTCTTCCTATCATTCTGAAGCAGAATTCACCAAGCATTGGATTGTTCACCCACTAATAGGGAACATGCGCTGGGTTTAGACTGCTGTGAGACAGGTTAGTTTTACCCTACTGATGATATGTTATTGCAATAGTAATCCTGCTGAGTATGAGAGGAACCACAGGTTCAGACATGTGGTGTATGTGCTTGACTGAGGATCCAATGGTGCAAAGGGTCTAGATAGAAAGAAACCTATCTTGATAAAAGATACTGCGCTGCTATAAAGTGTTTTAATTAATGCTGTAAAACTAGAGGAAAAGTTATATTCATTTAATATTTAAAAAAATAAGGCCAGTTCACTAAATCAAAAGCTTTCTCAGTATATAGACTTATTATTGATAGTTCTTTTTATTTTTAAATACTATATCAATTAATGAAAAAACTCATAATATTGCCTTGTACTCTTCTGTTTGTTATAAAGCCAGTTTGATCTTTATTTATTAATCCAGGGAATATATGGTTTAGACTTTTTGCTAGTATAGAAATGAAAATTTTGTAGTCTACATTGAAAAGTAAGCTAAGACTATTAGAAGCACATGATACAGAATCTTTATCTGATTTTAAAATAGGTGCAATTATAGAGTATCTCTAAGGAGGGATATTAGCAGAGCTTTTGACTTCTTCAAAGAAGTTCAATAGGGTTTATAAAATATTGTCAGGTAGCAGCTTATGCAGTTCTAGGATGATTCCATCTGGAGCCTGTTAGTTTTGAGACTTTTAAGTTTGTCTTTCAATTCTTTAAAAGAAAAAGCCTTATCAATTTTACTTTCCTGTTCATTAGTTAATTTATGATGTAAATTTTCCTTCAAAAATGTTATCAATTAGTTCATTATTATCTAAGTTTGTCTCTGTTGTATTATTTTTTCATAATATCTACTAAAACATTGTAATATGTTGTTTAGCTTTGTTATTTTGATGTGTCCCCTTCTTTCTATAGAGTCTCTTTAACGTGATTTATTTTGTTCATATGTTTTGATCTAATGGCTATTCTATGTAGATTCTTTGGGTTTACTGCATAAGACTGCAGGTTAATTTATTTCCAGATTGACTGAGATCTTGTGTTGAAGTATTTTCTCATATTCCTAATTCAGTTTTTTTAACTTCATATTTGTGGTTTTTGCCATTGGGCTTTAAGTTTAACTTTAATTTGTCTATATTAGGTTAGAGATCAAATACGTCCTTGTCTCATTATTTTCTTTTACATATATACCAGTGTTTAACTTTATCAAATAAACAGGCTTTTATTTTGTCCCATAATATAGCATCTGCCACCTCCCCATTGTTATTAAATTCCACTAATTTCTCTCTCAAAAAAAAATCATTAAAACTGTTTTATTTTAATTGTGTATGCAGGTAACCTTTGATAATGAATTAAAATATTTGAGCTAAAGGCTAGAGTGAATGTAATGGCGTTATAGTCAGAAAAGGGCAAACAACTATTAATACAGCATCTGTTTTTGAAAAAAGCTAATTTCATACAAAAATGTATCAATATCAGTTTGTGTTCTGTATCTGTAGGAATATTATGTATACTTTAAAGAGCTTTGTAGGTTTAGGTATAAAATATTCCTTATATTCGTAAACCTGTATAGTGATTTAAATGTTTTGCTGTAGAAGATAGTCTGACTCTTTTGTCATTAGTGGTATCTTTATTCGCTTAGATACAACTAGAGTCTCTGGCTATCACCACATTTTTTTTTAATGTAATATCATAATGTCTAAATACCTTTGGGCTGTTTTAGATCCTATTCCAGGAATCCAGTAGGTATTTATGAGTGTGTAATGCTTCTTATCTATTTCTATTGCGACCGATATTAGCACACCATTCTTATCAGAATATGTGTCAGCTGTTATAGAAAAAACGTGTGCTTTCTCCCAAAGGATAAGAATACCTCTTCATTTTGAACAAAAATGAAAATGTAATAGAATTAAATTGTCCCTTAGTTGCAACCTACCTAAATCTTCAGTTAAAAGATATGCTTCTTGCAAGAAGACATTGCTTTACATAACGTTAAAAACTTATTTAAACAGTTTCTTTTTACACTGTTATTCAAGTTATAAATATTTAGTGAAAGACATTTATATCTTGGCATCTTTAAGAACAAATAGTTTAAAAACTAATGAACAATGGTTTAGTACAATGAATACAGATCTAACATATGTACAACTTGTTATGGACAAACATTCTAAAACTAGTATTAAAACATCTAAGTTAAAACATTTTTATTCTCTAACATTGAATAAAAAATTCCTGCTTTGATGAACATTTCATATGAACCACACACTAACAACCCCATAGCTCTCCCTAATCACAAATCTTTGATACTGCTTATGTAGATACAATAAAACAACATGAATAAAATAAAATGCACTCTAACTATATAAGTTGCGCTTGTAACAGACATAGCAGAGAGCTAAACAATTAGCTTAATCTTATAAAATCACATTTAAGATAGGAAGCCACTTTAATTATAACAGTTGTCTTATTTCTTTGTAAGTGTGCTCATATTACCAATTTACTAATGTGGTATTTATTACTTTCTTAAAACATGATTTCTATAATTTTAGGACTTTCAGATATCTTATCTACAAAATAACTAATAACTGTTAACATAATATAGTACAATGACTATTATGGTACATGGGATAACCTCTTACTTAAGCAATCCTATATACTGTGAATAAAAGCTTGCTGTTTATGCCAGTGTTATCAAGTATACCAATATAAAGGATATGAAATAAGTGTTATCTTTATTACTGACAATGTTAGCCGGGTATACCAGAATTAAACTCTTGGTGAGATAAACTTAATTTAATTACCTGTGGTTACATTTGATCAGTTATACGCAGCCATATTGCACATGTATATTGTCAAAAGGTTAAAATTTTATTTATTTTTATGCAAGTTATACTACCAAGGGATTTCAGGTTTATGTGTGCACTTTCCTTTCAGCTCCACACAGTCATATGGAACTGTACATTTCTCTCCACAGTTATGTGACCTCATGCATATATGTATCTAAACCTCAACTTCTCCATATAGTTACATTCAAATGTGAGTATGCAAGCACAAGCATAAACACCCACATCTAGTAGTCATCATGACATAATATAGGACAGGCTACTGAGGTGTTTGTTACAAAGCTGGAATGGTGTTTACTTTTTCTTAAACCAAATTCTGTTAAATTTATGTTATTTTCATTCAAACAATGTACTAACAGCTTATACTTTGTTTAATATTTTATAAAAAAGAGGTCATGCAGTTACAGTTGTTTTAAAACTCAGTAAAGTTGCTGTTTAAAATGTGGGTGGGGAAGCTCTATGTATTAGGTTCATAGGTTCATAGGTAGATACTAGGCTATCTACCCGAGGGCATTTATAAGCCTAGCCAGAGTGTTCATAGGTTCATAGGTTTATACTAGGCTATCTGCCCTAAGGCATTTATAAGCCTAGCCCAAATTATTGTGGCTTACGCCACCCCTTATATGAAAAAATACTGTGCCCATTAGTTTGTTGTGCCTCTGTCCAGCAGTGACCCAGAGATGATTCCCGGGGTAAACCTACGATCTCCCATCCACAGGTCTAGATTTCTCTTGAACAGAGTCAGCGAGGTGCTCTGCCTCACATGGACCGGGATTTTATTCCACAGCATAGGGAGTCTCTGAGTGATAAATCTATCCCTCCAGCACGTCCTATTTATATCCGTGCTAAGGTTTAAGTCGCTTGCTCTAGTGGTTTTGGTGGATTTGGATTTTTTGAGGTGGAGCATGTCCATTAATTCCGGGTTGGACATGGCCTTGTATGTCAGGCACATGTCACCTCTGAGCAGACGGTATGCGACTGAATAGAGCTGGAGTTTCTTCAATCTGGCAGCATATGACAGATTTTGGAGTCCCTTTATCCTTTTGGTGAGGAACTTTTGGGGTCTCTCCAATTGCTGCAGATGTCGGGTGAGATACATCCCGAATGGGGCATTGTACTCGATCATTGGTCTGATAAGTGAAGAGTACAGGGAACAATGACCTCACTAGATCTGGATGTGAATCCCTTCATGATCAGGTGGGCAATGTAGAAGGTCTTTCTAACCACTTTAGCAATGTGAGTGTCAAAAGAAAGGCCACTGTCAACCTGGGTCCCCAGGTCCCTGATAACCTCTTCTGTGCTTAGTGGATTGCCACCTATATGGTAGCTTGGGGTTACCTTGTTTTTCCCGAAGGGTATGACTATACATTTTTGGCGTTTAACTTCAGGCCATGGCTCTGGCACCAGCTATCTGTTTCCGTGAGTCCCTTCTGAAGGATATCAGTGTCCGATGCACTTTCCACTATGGCCCAGTTTGCAGTCATCTGCAAACTTTGTCAGCCAAAGTCCTCCCATGTTGGCCTGTACTTCTGAGAAGTAGATGCCAAACAATAGGGGCCAAGGACCGAGCCCTGTGGGACACCACTTGTGACCGGCTTGGAGTCTGACACAGCGCCAGCAACTCTAACCCTGTGGGTTCTGTCCTTAAGCCAGTTTGCAACCCATCTTGTGACATATGGGTTTACATTTAAGCTGGTAAGTTTTTCTACAATACCCGAGTGGGGTATTGTGTCGAAGCCTTTGCAAGGTCAAGGTAGGCTGTATGGACTGCCTTTCCTCATCAATGGCCTTGGTGACTATTTCAAGAAGTCGACCAAGTTCAAAAGGCATGATCTTCCCTTGACAAAGCCAAACTGGGTCAGGTCCAATGTCTGCAAGTCCCCTATATCTTTGTTTATGAGCTCCATTATGATCCTCTCCATAGCTTTGCAGACTAGACTTGTTAAGCTTATGGGGCGGTAATTACCAGGGTCCGTAGAGGCGCCACCTTTGTGGAGTGGGACCACAGTTGCCGTGCGCCACTCCTTGGGCACGTATCCTGTGGTAAGGCTGAGATTAAACAGCTGCCTTATGTGCGGGTTTAATTCCTCATTTAGCTCGTGTAGCACACAGCCGGGGACACCATCCGGTCCCATTGATGCTGTGTTTTTAGCTTTAGAGAGAGCAGCTTTCACCTGCGCATTTGAGATGACCGGGAGGCTACACTCGGCTGTGATAGTTATCTCTCCTTTAGGGGGGGAGAGGGGGGTGAAGTTTGCACTGAACCTGTCTGCCAGTATGTTGGCAATGTCTGTGGGATCAGTGATTTTTGTATCATTTTGGACTAATTCTGAGCATATCTGTGAGTTTCCACCCAGGTTCCTAACATAGCTGAAAAAGGCCTTATGATTGTCCTTTGAATCCATGGCAATTTTTCTCTCAAAATTGGCCTTAGTTGATTTTATGAGTGCTCGTATTTTTTTACTAATAATGATCAGGGGTGACTTCCCTTTTATGGATTTTGTTCTATCATGTAATAGCTTTCTCCTCTTATTGTAAAGTTTGTTAATGGCTGGGGTCCACCAGACTGGACGTTTGCCCTTTGTGGAAAGAGTCTTGGTTTTATTTGGGATTGCCTGATCCATGCAGTCCTGGAGGTGTTCATAGAAGGCATTTGTAAGGGCTTCCGCAGCTTGGGTTGTGGTTTCCTCTGACTCAGGGGCCTTGAAGGATACCACACCAGTCTTGAGTAGTGTGAAGTTTGCTTTAGAGAAGTTCTTCACTATGGTCTTTATTGTTTGGGGTGGGGCGGGATGTGGATTTCCAGTGAGATTAGTTTATGATCAGATCTCACCAATGAGGGATATACTTCCGGTGTGGAGCATTTTGTCCCCATGTTTGTGACAATGAGATCTAGTATATTTTCTCCTCTCGTGGGAACAGTGACTAGCTGTTCCATGGCATTTGAATTTATGAACTCCAGGAACCGTTGGGCTAGAAAGTTAGGGCTTGAGTAATGTTCCCAGTCTATATTCGGGTAGTTGAAGTCACCCAATATGATGGTGTTTGGAGATACATTTATACCCTCCAGTGTCTTCAGGAAGGCTGTGTGGGGTTCCTGAGTTTGAGAGGGTGGCCTGTAGCATGCTACAATTTGTAGAGCAGTTTTGCCTATTGTTAGTTGCACCTGGATGGTTTCCGAAGCTTCATGCGTTGCCACCAACCTGGAGGTGTGAGTATCCTTTATGAATATGGATACACCCCCTCCTTTTGTGGAGTGGTCCGGGTTTTGGGGCCGGAACGCATGATATGAGGTAAAACCTAATAGTGCCGGGGTGCTCTCAGGAGCCTTGAACCAGGTTTCAGTTACAGCACAGACATCGATGTTCTCCATACTGAGAAGGGCCTCGAGTGCGTGCATTTTGAGATTTAGACTTCTGGCATTGAGCAGCATTACCCTCAATTTCTTCCCATTTTTGTTTTCTAGTGTGGTAGGCTTAGAATTTGAGCCTTGCCTAAAAAAGGCACTATGGGGGTGGCAAGAGCCTTAGCCAATATCCGGAATCCCAGGGGTGACAGGTGCAAGCCGTCCCTTGCGAAGCAGCGTGGCTTGTCAAGCATGTCATCCCAGGCAGACAGACACTGGATCCCCTTTGAATGACACCAGACATTAAGCCAATTGTTAAAGCTGATCATCTTGTCTCTATATTGTGGCATCATTCTTGGTGAAGGAAGGATACTGCTCAGGGTTAGGGTCATACCTGCCTGGGCTACATAATCAGAGAGCTCCTCTATGTCTCTTTTCATGCAGTCCAGGGAGGTACGTCTCAGGTCGCTCACACCAGCCTGGACAATGACTGTGTCATATTTGTACTTGCTGTGGAGTGACCCAGTGCTTGTGTTATGTGGCGGATTCTAGCCCGATAGGCAGCTTACTGTGACCCTCTCCTTGTTCAGCCTGGTGAGTGGGACGTCAGTGTGTCTGACTATGGAGTCACCTATGACAAGTATGTTTGGTGTTGTATTTGGCCTTAAGGGCTGTGACTGCTTTGCACACTGCTTTTGTGGTTTATGTGTTGCTTGTGGGGTGTCTTGAGGTAGCAGTTGTTTGGGTGTCTGCTTTGGAGGCCTCTGCTGTTTAGGTAAATTTTTACTCAGAGCCTCCGAGTATGTCTTTGTGTGTTTATGTGTTTGATTCAGTGGAGTGGTAGCATTATTATGTGTGTCAGCTTTTGCCACCCCATTGATTAATTAACTGAGCCTCTGTCAAGCAGAGCCAATGAAGTGATCCCAGGGGTGTATTTTCTGTTACCCATCCACTCATCAAGGCTTTTCTTGAAGAGTGTTAGTGAGGGGCTCTGCCTAATGTAGTTAGGAATTTTGTTCCAAAGCATGGGGAGTCTCTATGACAGGAATCTATCCCTCCAGCATGTTCTATTTATTGTTGTGTCGAGGTTTAGCTCACTAGAGCATGTGGCTCGCAGTGACTTGGATTTCTTTAGGTGGAGCATGTCCATCAATTCTGAGTTGGACATGGCTTTGTAAGTCAGGCAGAGATCACCTCTGAGTAAGCGATATGCCACTGAGTACAGCCGGAGTTTTTTCAGTCGAGCTGCATAGGACATATGTTTGAGGCCAGTAATCCTCTTGATGAGGTGCTTTTGTGGTCTTTCAAGCTGCTGGAAGTGTGTTGTGAGGTACATCCCAAATGGGACATTGTACTCTATGATGGGTCTGATGAGTGACAAGTAGAGGGGCACTATAACCTCTTTATTTCTAGATGCAAACCCCTTAGTAATTAGATGGGCCACATAGAAGGATTTCCTAACTACGTTGCAATATGATTTTCAAAGGAGAGATTACTATCTACCTGGTTCCCCAGATCTCTTATTACCTCTTCTGTATTAAGAGAGCTGCCACCTATGTGGTAATACGTGGATGTTTTGTTTTTCCCAAACTGGATGACTATGCATTTTTTGGCATTTACCTTAAGGCCATGACTTTGACACCAGGTGTCTGTCTCAGTAAGGCCTTTTTGGAGGATGTCCATGTCAGCCGGAGAGTCAATTATGGCTCCCAGTTTGCAGTCATCGGCGAACTTGGTTAGCCATAGTCATCCTGTGTTTGCCTGTACTTCTGAGAAATATATGCTGGACAGTAGGGGTTCCAGAACCGAGCCTTGTGGACATCACTTGTGACTGGTTTAGAGTCAGACCTGGAGCCCGTTATTCTTACCATGTGAGTTCTGTCTGTAAGCCAGTTGGCAACCCATCTTGTGACGTAAGGGTTTATGTTCAGGCTAGTGAGTTTTTCTATAATACCCAAGTGAGGAATGGTGTCGAACGCCTTGGCGAGATCAAGGTAGGCTGTGTGAACCACCTTTCCCTCATCTATGGCCTTGGTAACTGTCTCAAAGAAGTCAACCAGGTTTAGTAGGCATGATCTGCCCTTAACAAAGCCGAACTGGGTTGGGTCAAGTGTTTGGAGGTTCCCAATGTCTTTGTTAATGAGTTCCATGATGATGCCCTCCATAGCCTTGCAGACCAGGCTAGTCAGGCTTATGGGGCAATAGTTACCAGGGTCAGTTGTGGCCCCTCCTTTGTGGAGCAGAATAACCATTGCTGTGCGCCATTCTATGGGCATGTAGCCTGTGGAGAGGCTGAGGTTGAACAGCGTGTTTAGGTGGGGGGTACTTTCTGTAACTTAAAATGTATGCTGGCCTAAATCCCTTTACAGTGTCATTATATGGTTTATAAAGTTTGCTTTTGAGTAACCCACCTTCACTAATATTTTCCCTTATATATCATGTTTTTCCCCCCAGTCTTGCAGTTCCTGTCACAAGTTTCCTTAGAGCAGAAGGTTCTTTTGTTTCACTGAAGTAGTAATATTGAGTATAAAATTAAAAAGCATGTTTTACTTACAAAATCATTTCTAAATCTGATGATTAATGCAAAGAAGTCTTCAAAACCTTCCAATAATGTCCATTTTAATGTTCCATTCAAAGGTTCCCTTCATTTCCTGTTTCTGGAGGGGTTAGAGGTCATGTAGCCCTTCCTTTCTCATGAGCTATTCAAAATGAAATCAGGCTGCTGTCAAAACACAGATAAGCTTGTGCCATTAAGAAAAACACTTTTGAAACACTGTTAGACTATCAGGCAGGAAAATGAGGTAAAAAAAAAATGACAACAAAAGTTAAAAGGGCTCATGATCATGCTGGGGTAACCACAATCCATGTTAAAAAGCCACTTTAACAGTTTTAGTGAAGAAATAAAGAAAAAAAGTTCAAATAAGCCCCATTTAAAGTAAAATTAATTCAGTACATGTTATTTAAGCATTTCACCAACATTTAATAAGGTTGTAAACTTTCAAACATCCAAACCACGTATTACTTGCTGGAAATGAAGATGGACAGGCAGATCCAGTGAATGTTAAGCACTTTCATTCCTTTTATTTTGCAGAACTTCTTCAGAATAAATAAATAAACATACAGTAAAAAGTAGAAATTATATATATCTTTGCCAAAATAATAAAAATGTGGTTATCCAATCAAAAAAGCGAACTAATGTTAATGTGTAACTACGTGACCAATGGAAAGGTAGAATTAAGTCTAGCTAACCAATAAATGCTATCTATAAATCTTGTACACACCAGTAAAAACATTGCACTATAAACCAATGGAAAAGTAAAAGCTAGACTGGATAGCCAATAAAAGACAACAACAGGCTAGACCAGCAAATACTTGCAGATGCAGCAGTGATAGCCAAGTGGAATCATCAACAAAATATCTGTAATCAGTGAACATTACAGTTAGTATATATAAAAAGAAATGTAAACAGCAATGGGCTAGACCCACAAATACTTGTGGAAGTGGCAGTAATGGCCAAGGTGAATAAACATCAAAAGATCCATTATCTGCGAACATAACAGTGTATATTTAAAAATCATCCAACTCAATTATACCACAACCCCCTATTTCTGAATCTTTTGGAAAGGCCCATCTGATCAAGGATATATGACTTTTAAAGCACTGTACATTCTCTTCTCACTCAGCAGCAGAACATATCCTCTAAATAATCAAACAAGAATAGATCACTAGACAGCTGTTCACTTGAAAGAGACCAGGTGGATGACTGGATGTATCAGAGATCTCTCCAAGTCAATTTCTCTAATAAAGCAATGGAATCCATGTTCAACTCATATGTCTGATATGGCTCATCACCATCATCATCCCAGGTATTGCTGTCTCCAAGAATCAACCATTTAGAGGACTGTTGAACTAGACTGATAAGTATATATGAGAATTCATGCAAAACGTTTTCAGGTCAGCTGCTGCACACCATATCAACACAAATTTGCTGTTCACTTCTCCTCCCAGTATATATTCAAATGTGTTGTAACTCCAAGCATTCATCTTACATAGTTCTAAACTACATGAAAGACAAATATCCAGCATGTACTAAAACTTTCCTCTCTTATGCTGTATATAACCTGGTGAGCCAGATGGACATAGGACTGAAGGCAAGGCCCGAAGCACTCATTCAAAACTGTCTGTGTAATAAATGCCTCATCAAATACATGAAGATATAAAATATTTTTAGATTTATTTGCAATTGAACTGAAATTAAATAATACACTTATCACAGGCAAAAAAGTGGAACAGGTAGTGTTTATGAGTCAGAGATATGAAATTTTAAACATCTGCAGTATCGGATTCACTAGACAATGTCAAAATACTGAAATGTTGAATTTCAGTATTTCAAGACTGAATAGTCGAAAATCCACATACCCAAACACCCAAAGCCGTGAATAGCACAATCGCGACCATACACACATGCACACAGACAGACACACACACACACACACACACACACACACACACACACACACACACACACACACACACACACGCACACACATGCACACACACACACACACACACACACACACACACACACACACACACACACACGCACACACACGCACACACACAAACCAGCACATAAATACACACACATACACCTACCTAACTACACTAAAACAAACAAAACAACACACACAACATAACACACAAACAGACCTACCCTACCTATAAGCAGGGGGAAAGCCCCCCTGCACCCCCCCCCCATGCGGGGGGCTGCACTCCCTGCTTGTGTTGTGCTGATGAGGGCATAACAAGGCTGAGCTATGCATAATCACAGTTAGTGTGATTTGGCTTTATTGGTCTGAAATAAGTGATGAAATAGGGCATGGGCATTCAGAATCACCAATGAGCTGAAACACCTGATGTTCATAAGGTTCATTTGCACATATGCTATGTATCTCTGATACAAGAGATGTGGGAGGTCACTCAGTAGAAGTTTTTGTTTTGCTGGAGTCTTCATTTTGGTTTTGCTGACTGGTTTTTCAGTGACCTTGTCACTCATTGTTTTAGTTTTTAGTTTTAGTTTTTTTATATATAATAACTCTGAGGTTGCACTAAACACACAAACACACAAAAAACACTACTACACACACACACTAAAATCCCTACCCAATACCCTTACACAACAACCACTTACCTGAAACCCCAGATAAATCCACAAACTGTACCGCACGTCACGAACGTGACACCATGACAGCAGATTCAACATTTGCCCATTCCACATAGTGCAGTTTTGCGTAACTGCACTTTCGACTATTCAGTCTCGAAGTACTGAAATTCTACATTTCAGTACTTTGAGATTGTCTAGTGTATCCACACTATCCTATAATGGACAATTGATAAATAACTGGTCAAAATCAGCTGGATTAATTAAGCTCAAAAGAGTCATTAGTCAGAGAAAGAATGCTTCCTGCTCTAAGTTAAGTTCACAGACATGGATACATGAGAAAATCCAATGTGTGTATACCCACAAAATGAATAAATCTACAGCATATTCATAGCATGGAATCCCTGATTCAGCTCAAACCACAGATAATCATATACAGAACCAAAATAGTCACATACAGCAAAGAAAATAACAGTATCAGGCCATTATCACACTTTTTGGTAAATTACATTATGGGGAAATGTAACAGTCAATGACAATACTGATTTCTAGCTGCTGAGCTTCTAAGCTACTCTCTGTGTTATACCTTTCATCTTCTCCTTTACAGCAAATGCCGGTAGGTAGTTCGCAACTATAGATATTATGGAATGTAGCAAAACTAACCCCCAGATTCAAAAATCCTCCGTGTAAGACTGAATAAGTCTTACTCGGAGGCTGCAGTTGAATGGTATGATGTCAGCGTGCCATGAATATGCATGAGGCACGCTGACTCAACCGTAAGTCTTACACGGACCGTGTAAGAAAGCAGGGGGTGTGTCTGACTGCCGAGCAGTCTAAATGTCCAGGCCCCTGCAAGCGTTGAAAATAAAAGTAAATAAACAAGAGAGAGTCAGCTCAAATGTCCCTGCACCCAACACCTCACTGTCTGATATTGTAAACCTCCATCACACTTCTAAAACGCATAACATTAAAATGTTCATTAAACTCCCAAAATAGCTGCCCGTATTTGCGCGTGTGTGCGCGGGTGTGCCCATTGCTTAGCTACAGTTAGCATTACTGACATGGAAAAGCATAACAAAAAATGTTTATGCAAATCACACCAAATAGCAATAGCGTACTGGTAGAGCGTTTGCACAAAGAAGAGGCATTCATGGTTCGAGTCCCACCAGTCCCTTTCGTATTTAGTTTTTTAAATCAGTATATGGAATAATACCCAACACATATGTTTAAACATAAGTAAAAAGCAGTGAAATGGCCAATGTATCAGTGAATAAAATAAGTATTTTAAAGGATCTCAATATAAAATTGCCTACAGTTAAGCAGCACTTCACCCACCGCAATATAGTTACCCCTAGCTAACTTGCGCTTTACCCAGCGCAATGTAGTTGCCCATAGCTAAATCATGCTTTACCCAGTGCAATGTAGTTGCTCATAGCTAAATTGCGCTTTACCCAGCGCAAAATAGTTGCCCAAAGGTAAATAGCGCTTTACCCAGTGCAATCGGTTTGTGCAGAGGTGCGCGCCGTGCCAACCAGCACACCGTCGGGCAATGTGGAGCAACGTAGAGCAAAGTTGCTTAAACACAGCCACGCCCCCTAACTTGTCTGGACAGTAGTAAAATAAAATGCAATGATAAGGTTTGAACCAAGGACACTGTACACCACAATCAAAGTACTGAACCACTTAGCCACGACAGCTTAGGGTAAACATCCACTGTTAACATATATATAGTAATAAATGTTTGATTTACCATTGCTAAGCAGGTCTGCAGTCAGCCGAGAATATTCAAAAACAGCCAATCATAGAAAAGTGCGGGAAATGTGGCATATTTAAGCCACATAGGTGGGAATACTCGCCATAACTGATTGTAGCTCCCATCTGCAGTTAGAATGTCTGGTGCTGGAGAGGGAACATGCTTTACAGCGCAACGCTGGGGCATCAAGGAGTCAAGATATATGGTTTGGCCCCTAGTCCATTGGCATCAGACCCGACTACTGCAGGGCCAGTTCCAAGGAATGGCGTATAAGGCGGAGGCTTGGAACCGGTTGGCTCATGAACTCACCAGTGCCACAGGTGTCCCTCGGACTGGTGAGCAGGTCCTTCACCACCATGCAGACCTGAAGAGGTGGAAGCAGGACCTTCTGAACCAGTGGATCCAGGAGGCCTGTCAAATGCGGGATGCCCCACTATTAAGTAGGTAGCCATGGAATGCAGTATGTAAGATAAGCTAATATAGTCTAAATAATGAATAGGTATGTCTCAATATCCCTTTATTTACTCCACAGCTGCAGGTGCTCGCGCTATGAATCAGCAAGCCTATGCAGATAGGCTGCTAAGGCTGCACCACCAGGCAGGTTAGTAAATATTCTGCATGTATTGTTACATTATATATGTGAGTGAGCATGAGAAAAGTGTTTAAGCCCAATAATATAGCAATAAAATGTCCTGATTAAATCCTCTGCATGTACTATTAAATAACAAATGTCAGTGAGCCAGAAATAGAGTGTACTAACCTACCAATCAAGGTAAAATAATTCTGGAATACTATCCCTGCATGTACTGTCATAACATATAAGTGAGCAGGCCTGAAAAAAAGTGTTGTAACCTATCAAGAAAGGTATAATATGTCCTGAATATGTCTTCTGTATGCACTGTAATAACAAGTAAAGGAGAGAGCCTGTAGAAAAGAGTGTTCAATGTAATTAATAAAGGTATAAAACCTGGAGTGTATCTGTGTCACTTACTTTGAAATGTTGTTGTACCCTTGCAATAAAAAATAGTACTGTTGTATTAGGTGCTGTCAACCCACACTTGTGCAGTCCCATAGGAAGTGGATGAAGGAAGTGGCAGTAGCTGTGAAGTATAAAACATTCATTCCCTGAATAAATCCTCTGCATGTATTGTTACATATCATAAGTCAGATAGCCAGGAACAGAGTGTAGTAACCCATGAATAAAGCAAAAACATGTCTGGAATACTATCTCTGCATGCACTGTCATAGATAAAACGTGAGTGAGCCTGCAAAACAGTCTTGTAACCTATCAATAAAGGTATAACATGTCCTGAATAGGTCTACTGTATGCAGTGCAATGTCAAATACAGGAGAGAGCCCGTAGAAAAGAGTTTTAATGTAAACAAAAAAGGTATAATACTTGCAGAGTGTATGTGCCAGTTACTCAGAAATGTTGTTGTACCCTTGCAGTGATGAAATGTTACTCTGTTGTAGTAAGTGCTGACAACCCCCAGTAGTGCAGTCCCATATAAAGTGGATGAAGGAAGTGTCAGTAGCTGTGAAGTATGCAACAGTCCTAAACAGTTGTGAAATGGCTGACATGCATAGGTAAATCTGGCACACGAGTAGCCTGTCAAGGTGTACCCCAGAAATGTTAGTGTGCTATCTGAAAAGTAGGGTTGTGTAGAAAACAAGTAAAAAAGCCATGTGAACACATCCAGATGTGCAGATACATAAACAAGTCAATTAAATACAAGTATGTAGCAGTAACATCTGCATCCTGGACAGTTACCATGTCAGATATAGGCCAGGTATATCATGAAGTAGCAAAACCCATAACGCAATGAAATGCACGTTGCCCATTGTAAGAATACATGTAGGGGATATACACCTGCAGTCAATAGGAATGTAGTGTACAGTTAAAGTAGTAATAAGATGTTAATGGAAGTTTTTTTTACACCCTACTCCATGTGCATAAACAATGCAATTCCACACCTCAATGGGTATGTCTAATCTCATAACATTTGTTGGGACATATGTCCTATTGTTATATAAAATCTGCACTTACTTTGATGCATGTCCCCTGTTAAAACACCACAATCTTGATGGCTGTTGCCACCAATCATCCCTGCATGCTGTTGGAATGTCCACTGTCGTTCAATACATGCGTGTGTTATGCTTGCTGTTCAACTGCTGTAACCCTGGTGTGTTGGGTTAATGGGAATATTACTGCATGCTGTTACAACTAACCTGGAATGCGTTGTCTATGTTGTAATTAAACACACCTAATCGCAGAACGTATGGGAAGGCCAGTCCCAGCGGACCCACCTGTCCCTCCTCAGCTGGCAGTTGCACCTGGCACCAGCAGGTCTGGTGCCCGACCCGGGCCACCCTCCTCCGTAGGTCCTGCGCCACCTTCGGGTGGAAACGCTGCAAGGGATGGGGCTCGACCCCCCCACTGCAAGCGTGGGCAGAGAAGGGCCTCCTGTCACCCTCCGAAGGGTCCGGGTTGTGGTGCGTTGGGAGATCCAGCATTTAGTCGCTGATCACCTATGCCAGCTCGAGGCGAGAGTGGCGTGACTCACGGGTGAGCCTGCCCCTGCTACACAGCCCCCAGCACAGCGACCCTCGGGTCTATGAAGGTCCAGTGGTGACTGCCCATGGGTGGAGATCTCAGTCCCACTGTTACCATCTGTGGGCTCCTGGGCTTGCGATTTCCAAACATACGTTCCCGTCAATTGTGTTCACCCACCCCATGTGTCATACTCCGCCCTTGTATGCACCTTGTTTGTCTTGTCTGTTTACCTACCCAACCTACCTCCCCAAATATACCTACTTCTTCTACCTCACTTTCCACTCTCCCCGGACAAAAAAAAAAAAGGGCAATCTGTACCCGAAAAAAAATTACACCCCATACATAGCTTCCCATTTTGCACACATGTCCATTGAACATGTACACTGATAATTTAAATTGGAAGTACAACAAACTATGTTGTCCTCACCCCTCTCTCAGGAGTGGAAGGTTTCAAATTTCACTCCAAATGTTCAACATATGCACAGCTGTTGCTGGTAAAGAAATTGGCAGCTATGGACCTTCCCTACACCCGTCCTGCACATCCTGACCATGTTTTCCTACTGTCTTTCCCTCTCTGTACCCCCTTTTTCACCACTTTCCTATCTCCCCATTTTCTTTTCTTTCAAAGAAATTAGCATGGGGATTAGCGGGAGTAAGCACCTTTAAGCAGTAGTAAGCGGGATTAAGCGAGTGTGCGCATGTGTACGCTTAGCTTAGCGTCACTAAGCATCGCGCAAACCCGTGCAAACCCACTTACAACTGCTTAAAAGTGCCTTAATCACTCTATGGCAGGGCCCTTGTTCTGATGAGCAGTAAAAGAAAAAAACTCTGCCAGTCTCGAACCCCAGACCATTGACACAATCGACTGCATGAATTACCACTAAGCCACAGCAGATAAACAAAAAACTTGGTTCTGAAATAAATATATCGTGCATTACAATGAGGGAATGTAAATGGAAATTAGGAATGGTATAACACAAACCCTTTTCTGTGGGTTTTTACCACCAGTGGTTGTGGAATTGCATGACATAACTGTGAAAGGAGAACCAGCCATCCTAGCAGGGAATAATGTTACAGTAGCACCTTACAAACACCACACAGTATCAGACCAGGATAAATACTGCCCACAGGAATACAGTGCAATAACAACATTTGTATGGCAGTTAATTGTGTAAGTGAGAAAAAAGTACATACTCCCATGTATCCTGTGTTAGCATTTGGAGGGGTGTGTACATATCTACACTGAGATGTGTGTACTGGAAGCAGCAACCTGCTGGTATGAGTACAACATGCATATAACTGGCTACAACCCTAGCATCAGATAAGAGACATATACCAACCTTCAGACTGACACAACGGTGTCCAGAGCAAACAAGCATGGGCCTCACCTAGGAAATCTGAAAGGGCTACGCCTACCTAACCTAGCATTTTATAGCAGTAGGCTACAATCACAGTAAGTAATGCAATCACCAAACAGCAGGCTGCATGCAATTACTGAATGGTGGGCAGCAATTGGTGCAGAGGCTGTCACATGCTCAAGTGCAGATACCTAGAAAAGCAGGCTGTACCTGCAAGCCACACATGCAATTATATCATTGCAGGTGCTGTGAGATACAGAGTGAGAGAGAGAGAGACACGGACACAGAAACAGACTGAGACAGAGACAGAACAGAGTGAGAAACAGAGACTGAAGGTTAGATAGAGAGCGAAAACCCAAAACAAGCCACCAATAAAAAAGTAAAAAACTACAAAACTGTAACACATGGAGCAGGGAAATACAAAGGTAAGGTATGTAACTCACATGGATGTGTTGGCATGTTGTAGATGTTCCTGAAGAGTACTTTACACACTGCAAATCATCCATGTGTGGCAGCAGTATGCATCTATCTGTATCTGCACATGTACATAGGGCAAGGGACATACTGCAACCGTTAGTGAAGGGTGGAAAGCTATCTGTCAGTGAAGGTTGATATGTGCATATATCCATGTAGGTTGTAGTGTGTGGCCTAGAAGACAGCATGAAGTGCACAGGAGTGGCCTTAGGTCAACTGGTGCCCTAGGCAAAAGGGCTCCACGGCGCACCCTACCACACTTCCTGGTACCCCCATCCTTGTGTCCACATAAATAGTGGAAAAGCACCCCTGCTAGAGCGGTGCCCTAGGCGGCCGCCCAGTAGGCCTATGCCTAAGGCCAGCTATGGTAGTGTTGATATATGTCATAAGGTGGTTAAATGCTGTGGGACAGATTTGTCAGATCTGCTGTGTTACAGACAGTGAGGCCTGCTAATGCTACAAGGGCTGAGGATACCCACATGCATTCTGCACAACACTGTGCAATTTAATCACATACCTGTACATCCCACAACTGTCGCATAAGTGATATCCCCACCATGAAAAGTGGACTGTACATGTGCCTATATGTACATCCAAGTGTACAGCAATGGATGTGTACATGTATGTGTATAGAGATGCATATATAATATATATATATATATATATATATATATATATATATATATATATTATTATATAATATTATATAATATATATATATTATTATGAAACATGTCTTTCTAAAGAAGTCTTGATAATAAATAAGTCGAAAGAGCTAAAGTTCTACAAGAGTTGTTGGTGTGATTTGCTATTTTTTTGAATGCTTTTATTGTCACGAAGTTCAGTTCTTAGTTAAAATTTCTTCTCTTCGTTCAATTTTTTTGAGTGCGGTTAATTTTAGTTGTTATATATATATATATATATATATATATATATATATAGATATATATATATAGATATATATATATATAGATATATACATTTAGAGTGAGAGAGAGAGAGAGACAGAGAGACACTGGGTCATATGTACCGCAACAGGTGTGTGGTGAACAAGGCATGGACTGTAGACAAGTTTTGGTACTGCAGTGCCATTCCACCTTCCCAAACAGAGTACCCATTAACTACCACATAGGTAGAGATCTACCTAACAGTGAAGGTGTGATAAGGGAACATGGGACACAGGTGGACAGTAGCCTCCACTTTGGTGAAGACAGTGCCACACTACACCTGTAATCTGTCTATGTGGTATGTGTCATGACAACAGGTGTGTCATCTATGGAAGTATAGGGTAGAGCTCCCCTCTACTCATCACAATGCCCTGTGTGGTATGTACTTCACATGACAACTACACCAGGTGAACAGGCCACAGACAGACCTCCCAAAGGGTTATACTGTCCGCAAACAGATGCCCTATGCAGACTGACTCACAAAACCACAACTACACTGTATTGCATACTGGCCACACAGAGATGACCCCTGCCGGACAAACAGAGGTATGTCACACCAATAGCTGGGTGACAACCACCATGGCAACATATCACAATCCCTCGGGGATACATGCTCTAGGGCCCTAAACCTTGTCAGCTCACTAAACAGCACATGCTGGAGGGATAGGTTCCCATCTCAGAGATATGCCATACACCGGAATACACCACATAGCAATAGCAAACAAGGCTCTTCCTTAGCAGTTGTCATAAATACCCCTGATGATTGTGTGGGAGATTGGTAATACACCCCAGGAAATACCTCTGTTGTTCAGGTTGGCAGGGGCAAGTGAAATCAAAGTACATGTGTGTCAAAGGCCAGGGTAGCATATGGCTAGGCTGCAGTAGGCCGTAGGGCCAATAGCATATTACCTACCTATGACAGTATGCACTCACACATGTACTTAATGCAATAGCTGCTATGTGAGGTTGAATAAGTGTAATGCTGAATGTGTGCAAGGTCTGTAAATGTGTGATAGCTTAGTGTGATGTTGTATCTGACATGGTAGTGCCTATCCTAGCTGTGAGGACAGCAACTGATGTGTAATGTACTGTTAGGCAGACATAGTAGTACGGCACATGATGTGACGTAGTTCTCCATTGACGAATGTGGTGTCACATTGCAGGCTAAAGCAATACATGTATGCTTAGTGAGTGGTACTGCTGGTGAATCCATCACCAATATGAACGGTAGTACTACCTGAAGCTGTAGGCCTCAACAGCACAGTATGGTGTGCGTTCACATTGCTTGGAAACACTGTCATGTGTGTTTCCTGTAGTCTGCACAGAGGACAGTCTGCAGGAATAAGGGTGTGTAAGTAGTGGCACACAGTACCGTAAGGTACACAGGTAATGCTCATCTGTGTTGGCATACAGTGGTGCATTGTATGTTTGCCTGATGTGTGTGTGATTATGCCTGTACAATGGCTGCAATCATATGTGTGTTACAGGGTTAATGTGTGTATCCAGCAACATATATAGTCTGTTACAGCAGTATGCCACCTATAGTAACAACTGGACACATCTGTTAGGCAGGGCTATGGCATCAATGACTAGGATGGTTGATTGGTACTACTGTACCTGTACTTACATCCATTGCAATGGATGACATCTCTGTTTGTGCACTGGTGTGATATACACCCCTGTCTTGAGGTTGTGCAAAGTGTCACAAACAGTATGTCGGGTACTGTTGTATAGTGGTGTGATATATAGAGTCTGCCAGGCAGTGGTAGTTAGTTGTGGCCTGAGAACCAATACATGGTATTGAACGTGTGTAACCTCTGACAGACAATAGGATGGTATATATGTCAGTAAAGTGATATCTGTGGGTAAAGGTGTAAAGTGTGCCACAGGACACTCTCACACATATTGTTCATATCTTTTCCAGCCAGATGGCCCACCAACGCAACCCAGCGTACATAGCGGATGAGGAAGAGGTGATACTCGACAGCCTTTTGCAGCAGTACACAATGCTCTTCTCCAGAAGCATCCATCACCAGCAGGAGGGGACTGCACTGTGGCAGGAACTTGTTAGTCGGGTAAATGACATAGGCATGCATAACCAGACATATGAGCAGGTACGCCATCACTGCAGTGATTTAACTAGACAAGTCCGGCTGCGTGCATCTGATATCCAAAGACAGCAGCTTGCCACAGGTTGTGGGGTGGCCATTCATCCCCCCCTCAACAGAGTGGAGGAGCTGCTCCTAAGCATGGTGGCTCCTGGACAACAGCTACATCAACCTCTGACATGTGTTGTAATGGAGGCCGGAGCCACCCAGCACATCCACCTGGAGCAAGCAGGTAACATGCCTTATCTGTAGACTACAGTTAACTGTATTGTTACATTATGTGTACGTGAGATGTGTACTGTGTGTTTAGCATTTCCGCTGCCCAGTGCTGTACAATACGGATAGTTTGAATAATATCCCTACACCCGTGACTGTTGACTGTTGTTGTACTGCAGTTTAGCATACCCACTGTAGCAATGCCACAGTTGTGGCCACTGACATATTTTCATATGTCCCTCTGGTGTGACGTCAGGGCAGCCGATCCATGCTGGTGAGTGTGGTATACCTGCAATGTTGGTAATGAAATATGCATGTCATAGGTGAGGTATAAGCCATGTACATGTAACACACCTATGCATAATGCATGCCGTGCATGTTTGCTGTGAGACGTTGCAGAGCTCAGTAATGTCAGTAGCTGCCTCAATGACATGCAATACACAGAGCATGACACACAGTTGTGGCAACCCCGTACTGCACATTGGATAGGCATAGTTGCAACACCTGTACACAACATAAGACATTTATCACATGCAGTACACAAAGTCATGCTACATATGGGGTAACCACACACCCACTGTAAGGTCACACATCAGTATCCCACATGTCATCCACACACACATGATGTACCTCAGGGGTAGAGGCCTATCATGGGGCTGTGCAACACTCTTCAACACATAACACAGTCATGTTAGGAAATGCTCCCTACTGGGCACTTCATACACCCATGTACAAAGTGGCTGTGTAATAGTGAACATATCCACGGCACTGCAGTTCAGGTACAGCATGCTAGGTGGTGGTCTGTCACACAGTAGTAGCCGTGAGTGACCACAAGATGCATGATGATGATGATGGCACATGGTACTACACCCCATCCGGTTACAGTGACCACAGTACTACATATAGCAGTCTTTGCTGTGCACCTCATTGTTCTGTGTGTGCAAACATATACACCATATATAACCAGTCAGGAGGAGAAGGAAACCATACTCACTACAATTCCAGTCTCACATAGACCTACCACGACAGCAAACCAAACACATAATCACACAAAAACATACTCAGAGGCTCTAAATAAAGATCTGCCGAAGCAGCAGAGACCTCCAAAGCAGACACCCAAGCAGCCGCTACCCCAAAACAAAACACGTGCAACACATATCTCACAAAGCCAGTGTGCCAAACAGTCACAGCCCTTAAGACTAAACAACACACCTGATACACTTGTAATAGGTGACTCTATCGTCAGGCACACTGACGTCCCGCTCACCAGGCTGAACAAGGAGAGGGTCACGGTGACCAGCCTGTTGGGTGCTAGGATCCGCCACATAACACCAGCACTCAGGTCACTCCAAGGCAAGTACAAATATGACTCAGTCATTGTCCATGCTGGTGTGAATGACCTGAGACGTACCTCCCTGGACTACATGAAAAGAGACATAAAGGAGCTCTCTGAGCATGTAGCCCAGGCTGGTATGACCCTGACCTTGAGTAGCATCTTACCCTCACCAAGAATGATGCCACAATATGAAGACAAGATGATCAATTTCAACAACTGGCTTAAGTACTGGTGTCATTCAAAGGGGATCCAATGCCTGTCAGCTTTGGATGATATGCTCGACAAGCCACGATGCTTTGCTAGGGACGGCTTGCACCTGTCACCCCTGGGCTTTCGGATATTGGCAAAGGCTCTTGCTACCCCATAGTGCCTTTTTAGGCAAGGCTCAAAAGACAAACCCACCTCCATAGGTATCACAAGGGATAAGAAACTAAGAGTAATGCTGCTCAACGCCAGAAGTCTAAACCTCAAGATGCACGCACTCGAAACTCTCCTTAGCATGGAGAACATCGATATCTGTGCAGTAACAGAAACCTGGTTCAGGGCTCCCAGAGCACCCCAGCACTACCAGGTTATACCTCATACCATGCTTTTCGCCCCAAAACTTGGACGAACCACAAAAGGAGGGGGAGTATCGATATTCATCAAAGATACCCACACCTCCAGGTTGGTGGCAGCAAGCATCAGAGACTATCCATGTGCAATTAACAGTGGGTAAAACTGCCTTCCAGTTTATAGCCTGCTACAGACCACCCTCCCAAACCCAGGAACCCCACTCGGCCTTCCTGAGAACACTGAAAAATATGAAGGTCTCTCCAAACACCATTATATTGGGCGACTTCAACTACCCAAACATAGACTGGGAGCATTACTCTAGCTCCAACACCTAGCCCAAAGGTTCCTAGAATTTATAAACTCAAATGCTATGGAACAACTTGTTACCACTCCCACAAGAGGGGAAAACATACTGGACCTGATCATCACCAACATGGGGACGCTATGCTCCAGACCAGAAGTGTATCCCTCACTGGTAAGATCAGACCATAAAATAATCTCACTGGATATTCACATCCCCACCCCCTGTCCAGAAAACCACAGTGAAAAACTTCTCTAAAGCAAATTTTACACTCCTCAAAACTGAGGTGGAATCCTTCAAAGCCCCTGGGCCTGTGGAAAATACGGCCCAGACCGCAGAATCCTTTATAAATGCATTCTATGAACACCTTCAGGAATGCATGGATCATCGATCCCAAATAAAACCAAGACCCAATCCTCCAAAGGCAGACGTCCTGTCTGGTGGACCCCAGCCATAAACAAACTATACAATAGAAGGAGGAAGCTACTAAATGATAAAGCAAAATCCCAAAAGGAAGGCATCACTGATCAGTATTAGCAAAAACTACGGGCACACATAAAATTGTCTAAGGCCAGCTTGAGAGAAAAATTGCACAGGACACTAAGGATAATCACAAGGCTTTCTTTAGTTATGTTAGGAACCTGGGTGGTAATTCCCAGATATGCTCAGAATTAGTCCAAAATGACAAAAATACACCGAACCCACAGACATTGCCAACATCCTAGCTGACAGGTTCAGCGCAAACTTCTCCCTCCCCACCAAAAGGGCAAATATCTATCCCAGCAGAGTGCTGCCCCTGACATCTCAGATGCTCAGGTAAGAGCCCCTCTCCAAAGCAAAAACACAGCATCAATGGGACCAGATGGTGTCCCGGGCTGCGTCCTACATGAACTCAAAGAAGAGCTAAACCCAAACATAAAACTACTGTTCAATCTCAGCCTTACTACAGGATATGTGCCCAAAGAGTGGCGTACAGCAACAGTGGTCCCTCTCCATAAAGGTGGTGCTCAACGGATCCTGGAAACTATCGCCCCATAAGCCTGACTAGCTTGGTCTGCAAAGCTATGGAAAGGATCATCATGGACCTCATAAATAAAGATATTGGAGACCTACAAACACTGGATCCTACCCAGTTCGGCTTTGTTAAGGGCAGATCCTGCCTCTTAAACCTGGTTGATTTCTTTGAAACAGTCACCAAGGCCATTGAGGGAAGGTGGTCCACACAGCCTACCTGGACCTCGCAAAAGCCTTCGATACAATACCCCACTCGGGCATTATAGATAAGCTCACCAGCTTAAATATAAACCCCTATGTCACTAGATGGATTGCAAACTGGCTCAAGGGCAGAACCCACATGGTTAGAATTGCTGGAGCCATGTCAGACTCAAACCAGTTACAAGTGGTGTCCCACAAGGCTCAGTCCTGGGACCTCTCTTGTTCGGTATATATTTCGGAGGTACAGGCCAACACGGAAGGACTGTGGCTGACCAAGTTCACAGATGACTGCAAACTGGGTGCCATAATCGACTCTCCAGCCGACACAAGCATCCTCCTAAAGGGCCTCATAGAAACAGACAACTGGTGCCAGTGCCATGGCCTCAAGCTAAATGCCAAAAAGTGTATAGTCATCCCCTTTGGCAAAAACAAAGTGCCCTCAAATTACCACATAGGTGGAAATCCATTAAGTACAGAAGAAGTAATTAGGGACCTGGGGACCCAAGTTGATAGCAATCTCTCATTTGACAACCACGTGGCCAAAGTGGTTAGAAAAACATTTTATATAGCCCACCTAATCATGAAGGGATTCACATCTAGATCAGGGGAGGTCATCGTGCCTCTTTACTCATCCCTCATCAGGCCCATAATTGAGTACAATGCCCCTTTGGGATGTACCTTACCAGACACCTGCAGCAACTGGAAAGACCCCAAAAGTACCTCACCAAGAGGAACAAAGGGCTCAAACAGATGCCATATGCTGCCGGTTAAAGAAACTCCAGCTCTACTCAGTGGCATACCGCCTGTTCAGAGGCGATCTGTGCCTGACGTATAAAGCCATGTCCAACCCGGAATTAATGGACATGCTACACCTCAGAAAATCCAAATCCCATCGAGCTACGCGCTCGAGAGACTTGAACCTCAGCACTGAAATAAATAGGACATGCTGGAGGGACAGATTCATAACCCAGAGGCTCCCTTCACTCTGGAATAAAATCCCAGTCCAGGTTAGGCAGAGTCCCTCATTGACTCTCTTCAAGAGGAATCTTGATGAGTGGATGGGAGATCGTAGGTTTACCCCGGGTATCACTTCTGTGTCACTGTTAGATAGAGGCACAGTATATTAACCTCGAAAAAGGGCATAGCAAAATAAATTTAAAATGGGTGACGAAAGCCACACACATTCTGGCTAGGCTTATAAATGCCCTAGGGCAGATAGCCTAGTATGAACCTATGAACCTATGAACCTATACACACCATGCATAGCATGTTGTGTGTGTGTTTACATATGCTAGTATACACATTTTGTACAACAGTCGCCATCTGTACAAAGAGTCACATATATGTCCTGGAATGCTATTGGGTGTATAGGTCTCATGACACACATTGGGTAAGTGTGGTGTTTAATGTTGCAGTCGTGTAGCATGCCATGTCATGGCTGGCAACAACATATCTGCAATATGTCCCACATGCACCATAACCACTGTGCAATGTCCATGTCATGCCTTGGGATTCCTTCACGTCTACATGCACCACTCATCCCATGTCTGTACATTGCATGCATTTGCTACACCTGTGCCCACTATTATGTGCTATGGACACAGACACTATCATCAGACATGGCAATCTATGTGTCACACAGATAACACATGCAGCCATGGTATGTATACCATTGAGTGACGGTGCACATGACATTGCAGATCAGATAATACTTGCACAGCAATGTTGTGTCCATGTACACATTGTGTTCCAGGGTGTAGCCAATCACTGAACAACTACACACATGCATCAAAGCCATGTATAATGTCATTAGATAGGGCTGTCTACACTTGCACTGCATGGTGTTGAGCAACACATGGTCTGCCTGCTGACACGTGTGTGGTGACTGTTTGCATTGTGATACTGTCACCCACCATCACCCACTATTGTGTATTTGTTGGATTGCTGGTGCGTGTGTGTGTGTGTGTGTGTGTGTGTGTGTGTGTGTGTGTGTGTGTGTGTGTATGTGCTGTGGTGAGCAGTGTATTTCTGTGCATGTGTGCATGTGTGCATGTGTGCATGTGTTCATGTGTTCATGTGTACATGTGTTCATGTCTTCATGTGTTCACGTGTGCATGTGTGCATGTGTTCATGTGTGCATGTGTTCATGTGTACATGTGTACATGTGTTCATGTGTGCATGTGTGCATGTGTTCATGTGTGCATGTGTTCATGTGTTCATGTGTACATGTGTTCATGTGCGCATGTGTGCTAACATCATGTACAGATTGTAAAGTGCGTTTCCTGTCTTACTTCCACAGGTGCTGAGTTAGGCATGGCTGAATGCAGCAGAGAACCTGATGTCACCGCCACTAAAAGTGGAGATGATGAGACATGTATTGTGGCACAGTAAGGTCTGACAGGGTCTGTCGTTGGTCCACCAATTGACAGTACACAGCGGTCAACCCCATCTATGCGCACACTCATACTGCCAATACATCCCTCGTCACCAATGGCCATATCTGAGGGACAGCATACAGTTGGCATTGACCAGGAGAGTGTGGTACCTATGGCACGTGCATCCCCTCACAGCAGCCATAGCTGGATTACCGGAACGGCACCACATATGCAGATGTCCAGGGGTTCTTGGGGGAGCACCACTGGTCGTATTGCCCCTGGCAGACGTGCCCCCGGAGGTATTACAACCTCCAGTATGTTCCGGGCTGTAATGCAGGCACAGGCACGTATGGAACAGTACACCCGACAGGGACTAAGGGCGCAGAGGGCCCATTACACTGCTATCAATGACAGCATCCGTGACCTTGCTGGTGCCATCCGGAATTACACCAAGGTCATTGATAGCTGTTGGAGGGAGACATTAGATGTCCTCCACAATGTGTTAGCCATGAGCCAGGACCTTGTGGGAAGGATGAGAAGCTGACGCGAACGCATGCCAGCAACAGCATCAGCTGGCAGTCGTCGTGGACGGACCATGGATCACAGTAGTGGCAGTACCAGCCCCAGCAATGCTGGGGCTTGCCTGTCCATTGACCATCCTACTAGACCACGTGCACGTGGCACTGGCCAGTCCCAGCAGGGACATGGGTCCAGTCATCATACCTCTGCCTCTGATGATAGCACCCAGTCAGGGTTGGTACCCGATACTGCCCGTAGCACCCCTGCTAGGCACAGGTACTGTGTCCGTGGCCGGAGATAGTGATCTGTACGGCCTAGCAGGTACAGTCTGTGGCTGTCCCACAACCGCCCGTATATGGCAGCCACATGGTGGAGTTGTGCATGCAGATACACACACATTTACCATACAACTAGGGCTCACACATACACACACACATTACATCAACATTGGCCCATGCAGTACTGTTGTCCCTCACACACACACACACACACACACACACACACACACACACACACACACACACACACACATACACACACACACAGACATGCCGATTGGATGGGTCAATGTCAGGCTCTGGCAAACCTACAACACACCCTGTGCATATGATGACACCTGTGCCACCTCCTGTCATCTGTCACATTGAAGCAGGAATAGGATAACACGGTTCTGATGAACAGGGTGACATTATAGCAGTGTAGCAAAAGTAGCAAGTTGCCAACAGGAAGGTGTACTGATATCCTTGTAGGTATATCTGAGCAGGCATTATGCATCACAGCTCTGATAGTCATTGTAGCATTGTTTACACTAGTGTTAGGTCTGAATATGTATTGTCCACCCATGTGCCACTTGGCTGAAGTGTACAGTGTTGCTAGCATGTGTTAGTGAGTGGACACTATGTGTGTGATGTGTGCATTACAAATTAGCAGGTGTACATCTGTGAACATGGTGTGTGCGCACTGTCTGCATGTACGTGCATAGTGGACACGTGGGATGTACGGCATACCCTGTACTACACATTGTTAACATCTCATGGTATCTTTCGATGGCCAGTATGCATCCTACTATAGATATGTGCTAACATGGGTACACATGTGTGTATGACATGGGTTGGCACTATGCTGTGGGTGATACCATTGATATCTGTCAATGATCTGCAGTCTGGCAGTATACATCACCTCAACAGCATGACTATAACCAATCATTAGATGATGTCCTGACACATGACTCACAGTTGTAGGGAACTCAGTAACAGTTGGATCCTTCCAGTACTATACTATAACAGTAACCAGTGGTATTGACTGCCACACGTTCCTGGGACCACACCTGTGTGGCATATAGCCCTCTTTGGTACATGCAAACTAACTAGGGATATGTCCATCCACATCTGGAAATGCATGCATTGGCCTACACTGCATTCCCCGGATGGGACGCATATCCTACACAAGGGTATCATACAGACAGATACCTGTTGTCCAATACATGCTGTATAGCAGTATGCCATCTATGGCAGAGTCATCCACATTTACTATACATACCATCCCGACAGTACCACATAGGTGGTAGCCCTGAACATGTATGTTGGGTACCAATGTGTACAGACAGGCACGTGTTATGTCACCTGTCCCTTGGTATCCACATAACTATAGGTATTGTGGGGTCCCTCAGTGTTTCACATAGCACATTAGGGGCCTGCATGCATATCCACAGGGCTGTTGCACACCTATAATGACTGTCCATTATTGCCAGTCATTGTGTATGAACATGTCTGACATATACCCCAGCAATTACCCTCACTCACAGTACTCTATAGTACGTGTCATGGATGTGTGTGGCAGGGATGTCCTTGACCATGGTTCACTACATTGGCCGGTCTTGATGCATACATACATATGTGACCTATGATCTGAGAAGCAGCGGCATAATCTGTCGAAGGTTACAAATGTATTCATGTGGTATGCAGGCTTCACACCTATGTACTGACTGAGGTCACATGTACACAAATCTATTTGACATGCAGATACCCGGTGTGCAATGCACATACTGTTTGAAACATATGTCATACCATAGTAAAAGCAAAACCCACACTGCATTGACCACCTGTGGCACACACACACACAACGTTTGCAGGACTCAAACCCCTACCTAACTATGTTATGATACTACAGAGATACGCATTAACATGGCACACTATATGCATTACTGGGTGATTTCTGTTCTCCTTGAATATTTGTGGGATGCTGACATCATCTGACTTTCCGAAGTGGGATGTACCTCTTTTAAAATGTGTTTTCCCAGTCTCCAAAAAGGCTACTCCTCTCAAAGGAAGTCACACACATACACCCCCCCACACACACACACACTTGGCGTTTGCAGGACTTAAACCCCTACCTGACTATGTTATGACACTAGTGAGATACGCATTGACAAGATGCGCTATTTGCTTTACTGGGAGCAGTCATTTCCAAAGCTCTATTTGTAGGATGCTGACATCATCACACTTGGCAAAGAGGTATTCACCACTCCTAATGTGTTTCCACAGTCTCCAAAAAGGCCACTCGTCTCAAAGGCAATTTCACACACACACATACATACTCAGCAATTGCAGGATTCGAACACCTACCTAACTTTGTTATGATATTAGTGAGATACGCATTAACACGACGCACTATATGCTTTACTGTGTGGTTTCTATTCACATGCTATATTTGCAGGTTGCTGACATCATCAGACTGGACATGGTAATGTGTGTGCACTTAGTGTTATGCAATCCCAGGAATGAACCTTGTGGGTCAGCAGGTGTGAACATCTTGAACAGGAATACACAATTCATACCTGGTGTGATCTATCTGTGGACAAATTACCATTATTTCATATGACAATACATATTCATGCACGGAATGTAGGTTTTGTGGATACAACATGTGTCTGTGATGTTGGTAAAGGGCTATTCAAAGTCTATGTGGGACCTGTGTTGCTCCTGTCAGTGATGTACGTCCTGGGTGGCTACCTTGCAGGCTATCTAGCAGGTTTGGGGAACATGATGTGTTCATTGACATACCACAGATGTTTGGGTGTTGTGTTTGTCGGTTTACAATATCTCTGTTCCTGACTGCAATCATGATGGACTCCATTGATTAGCATTTCGGACTTCATAGGCTTACGGTGTAAGATCCTGTAGAGAGTGTGAGGCTCAACACACTGTTCGGGTGCAGTGTCTGTTTTTCCTGTCGTTCACTTAAGACACATATGGGGAAACAATGTCATCCACATGATGGGATTCATTTGGCATTGGGGGGACCAGTTTATATATTCTACATGTGAAATCTCCTGGTATGATGTTAGGGCCTTTTGTCACTGAGAGGTGGGTATGTATATATGGGCCTGTCTGATAGGATGTTGACATTGTCAGTCAGGTACAGTTGACCCTGACTCAGAACATATATGACAGTACATCGATATTTCTGACATAGCTGAAGGAGGTGTAATGTTTCTGTCTGTACTCCTTTGCAGATTATCTTTCCACAGCAGCAACATACCTGAAACTAAAACCCTGTTATACTCTTTTACAAACTTGACACACTACTGATCCTTTGTGATCAGTCGACAGTGTATGTCATCATCATATCCTGGCATGTCCAACGGTTGCTTTTGTGTGTACTCTCCAGTCCAGCTGGTGCATATTGGAATTCTGATGCATTGTTACAACTGCCTTATGTACACAGGTAACACTGCCCTCCTACCAACAAACTCAGATATATGTGAGATGTGCAACTGTATAGACAGACAGGAGGCTGAGCTCTCCCAAGCCATGACTGGCACAGTCTATCAGGTGGTGAAAGTAACCACACACACCACAAATACAGTTGCACATGCACCTATGACAACAGCAAACCATATACATTGACACACAATGACATACTTGGAGCATCTACATATACTCTGCCTAAGCAGCTGGGACATCCAAAGCAGACACACAAACAACTGCTAACAAACAACCATACACACATATCACATAGTTCACAAAGTCATTGTGCCACACAGTCACTGCCCTTAGGCCTACACAACACACCTCATACACTTGTATTAGGTGACTGTAATTATCCATCACACTGACATCCCACTCACCAGGCTGAACAAGGTGAAGGTCACTTTGTGCTGTGTGTCGGGTGCCAGGATATGCCATATGACACATGTGCTGTTGTCAGTCCACTGCAAGTACAAATATGGCTCCATCATTGACCATTCTGGTGTGTATACCCTCAGACATTCCTCCCTGGACTACATGACAAGAGACATAGAGGAGCTCTCTGATCATGTAGCCCAGGACAGTATGACCCTGACCTTGTGTAGCATCTTACCCTCACCAAGTACTATGTCACAGTATACAGATGACATGATCACTTTTAACAGTTGCCTACCATATTGTTGTCATTCACAGAGGATCCAGTGTCTGTCAGCCTGGGATTACATGCTCAACATGCCATGTACATTCGCTATGGACGCCATGCACCTGTCACCCCTAGGCTTTCACAGACTGCCTTAGGCTCTTGACACACACATAGTGGCTGTTTGAAGTGAGGGTCAGAAGACATAACCACAGCCATAGACGTTACAGGGTACAGGAAACGGAGAGTGATGGTGCTCAACAACTGATGTATAACCCTCAGAATGCATGCACTCAGGACTCACATCAGTATGGAATCTGTCAATATATGTACAGTAACAAACACCTGGTACAGGCTCATAAAAGCACAGCAGCACTAACAGGTTTTACATCATACTATGGTTTTCAGACACAAGACTCGGACCGGACAACAACAATAGGGGGGGTATCCATATACATCATTCATACACACACCTCCAGGTTGGTAGCAGTACACAAAGCATTGGGAAAAGTACATGTGCAACTGAGAGTGGGCAAAACGGCATTTCAGTTTGTAGACTGTTACAGACCACACTCCCAAACTTGGGCACAACAGTCGTTATTCCTGGAAATACTGGGGAATGTGAAGGTCTCACCAAACACCATTATATTGTGTGACTTCAGATACACAAACATTGACTGGGTATACTACTCAAGCAGTGACACCCTCGCACAACAGTTGCTAGGATTGTTACACTCAAATGCTATGGCAGACCTGGTCACCACACCCACAGGGGGTTAAACATGTGGGACCTAATCATCACCCACATGGGGACTCTATGTTCCACAACAGAGGTATACCTGTAATTCTTAAGGTCGGAACATACATTCATCTCACTAGACATACATATCCCATACACACACACATCCTATGTGATCTCAGTGACATACTTCTCATGTGCAAACATCACACTTGTACAAACTGAGGTGGTATCCCTCAATGACCCTGGGACAGTGTTAATTATGGCTCAGACCACTTCATACTTTACAAGCACATTCTATGGACAACTACTGGAATGCATGGTTCATGCTATCCCAGATAACTACAAGACTCACTCCTCCAAAGTCAGGGGACCTGTCTACTGGACCACGACCATTACTGAGCTATACAAGGACAGGAGGAGGCTACTACATTATAGAGCACAATCACAATCAGGAAAGCATCTCTGATCAGTACTATGGTATAGCTACGATCACTTGCTGATTCATCTAAGGCCCACTTCTAATGGACACTTGCAACAGACACTATGGACAATCACAAGGCCTTATTTAGTTATGTCAGGGACCTGGGTGGGAACTCACAGATATGCTGTGAGTTACTGCATAATTACAAATGATACAGTGAACCCACTGACATTGCGAACATCCAGGAAAACTGGTTCAGTGGGAATGTTTCCCCACCATCTCCCCTGCAGTGCACATGTCCATCACAACAGGGTGTAGCCTCCCTGACATCACAGATGAACATGTGTGTGCTGCCCTCTCCATAGCAGACAACACAGCATCAGTGGGACCAGATAGTGTCCCAGACTGTGGCATACACGAGATTCATGACAAACTTCATACTCACATTATGTCACTGTTCAATATCACAGTTACTACAGGATGTGTACCCATGGAATGGCATACAGCTACGGTGTACCCACTCCACAGTGCTGGTGCCACAAGGGACCCTGGACATTATCACAATATATGCCTAACTATCCTGGTCTGCTATGCTATGGAGTGTATCATCATGGAACACATACACATACACATTGTGAACCTACAGACACTGGATCCTACACAATTTGGTGTTGTTGTGGGCATATCTTGCCTCTTGCAGATGTTTGATGTCTTTAAACAGTTAACAGGTCCATAGACGTACAGATGGTTGTCGACACAGCCTACCTGGAGCTCGCACACCACTTCTACACAATACCTCACTTGACCTTTACACATTAGATCACCGGATTCAATATCTACACATATGTCACAAGATGGATTGCTAACTGGATCATGGATAGCACACATATGGTCAGTATTGCAGGTGTGATATCTGACTATACACCAGTTACACGTGGCATCCCACAGGGCTCAGTCCTGGGACCTCTCTTGTTCTGTATATATTTCTGATACATACTGGCTAACACAGGAGGAATATGGATGACCATGTTTGCAGATGACTGCAAACTGTGTGCCATAATCGACTCCACAGCTGGCACAAGCATCCTCTGAAAGGGTCTCACAGAGATGGATGACTGGTGCCAGAGCCATGGCCTACAGCTACCTTCCTTTGGATGCATAGTCATCAACTTTGGTAGTAACATCGTGCACACACATTACCACATAGGTGATGATACATCACGTACAGTGTATGTGATTTGTGATTTGGGGACATGAATACTTAATACTCTCACCTTTGACATTCACGTTGCCAATGTTGTTGGACACACCTTCTATTTAGCCAACCTTATCCCATACGGTTTTACATCCAGATCAGGTGGGGTCATTGTGACCCTATAGTCATCAAGCACATGCTTGGATACAATGCCCCATTTTGGATGTACCTTACCCAACACCTGCAGCAACTGGAATGTACACAGATTTACATAACCAAGTGGATCTAGGGACTCACACAGATGGTATGCACAGTTTGGCTATGGTGACCCCAGCTCTCCTTAGTTGCTTACTTCCTACTTCGATGCAGTCTGTGCCTTTTGTTTGAAGCCATGTCCATCACAGCATTGATGGACAGGCTCCACATGAGGATATCAAAGTCCCTTACAGCTACATGCTCCAGGGACAGGTTCATGAGCAATGATGTTAATAGGACATGCTGGAGGGGCATATTACCATCACAGAGGCTCCACTCACTCGGGAATGTGATCACAGTCCCACATATGCACAGACCCACGCTGACCACCTACAGGTGACATCTTCACAGGTGGATGGGTGATCGTATGTTTAGCCCTGGGATATGTTATGGGTCCTTGCTAGACAGAGGCAGAATGAAATGAACATATGTGAGATATCTTGTGTGACCTACTATTAACTGGCACAGTCTACTGATCTAGCGTGGTTGCAGAATACATACACACTGTGGCTAGGCTTCTACATACCCTAGGGCAGATAGCCTAGTGTCAGCCTCTGAACCTATGCTAATGTTCGGGATGCACATTGTTCAGTGATGGTACTGATTGCAGGTTTTGTTTCTACTTTGCTTTACCACTTCCTATGAACAACCTAGGTTTCTGCATAACATGTTTGATTGTGACAGGATTTCACTAATTATATTGTGTCTGTTGTCATATCACTGTGTGCACATAGTGGATTGGTGAATAGTGCGAGGTTCCTGGGTTGACACATGCAACTGAGGGATATGTGTGGCCAACTGCTGTACTCAAACTTGCCCTAAGTGTGTGAGCATGCCCAGTTCAGACTTTCAGTGTTTTGTTGCCTGACATTTGTCTCATAGTTTCAAGTGTGTGAGCATGCCCAGTGTGACCTTGCAGCATGTTGCTGCCTGAGGTCCACTACATTTGTTGATGTGTGTGAACATTTCCAATATTAACATTTATACTACATGTGTGTTGAATATCAGGTTCTATTATTACTGCAGGCCTCACCTTTGTGTCTTAACTTAACAGGGATTATGCTATGCCTGCAAGGTTTCCATGAGATACTTAGCATTGACTTATCAACATTTTTTCATACAATCTGACAATTGACATACTGTCATGGTTTAGTGGTTCTGTACTCTGACTATAGTGCACTGTATCCTGGGTTCGAGGACTGTCACTGCTTCATATTTTCATACATGCCAGAACAGACTGCTTCAGGACAAGTGAAGCAAATATGAACTTGTTAACCTGCTTTTGATGAACCATACCCACATTTGACCAGACTTGCACAACATTACTCAATGTTGCCCAATATTGCTGGACAGTGCACAATATTGCTGAACTTTGCCTGTAGTTGTGCTACTTAGTGTGTGCAATTTTGTTTACATATACTAAATAGTGGTGAGAGCTGTTTAGCACTGCTTTATATTGCTTAATACATAGCAATCATGCCTCAGGTGGTGCTGCAGGGCTGCCTATGTCGGATGCACATTTTACACTCCCTATACATGTTTGTTAAATGGTAGTGTCAAGTTAGGCATCGCTTTTACTATATGTGCGAGTCGGAGAGAGGTATAATTTCCAGGGTTCCTACTGAGTCAGTGTATGTGCTATGCGTTGACTCTTTGCCAAGGCCAAAGCATACTGGGCATGCCTCCTTCTGCCTACTGGGGCAGGCTCAGGTTGTTCCTCCTCCAAGTCACGCTCTGCCTGTGATGGCCTTGGCAATGGTGGGGGGCTTTTGTGCCCGGCCCTATGCTGCTCCAGATGTAGCTGTTTTCGCAGGATCATATTGTGTGGCATAGCACATACCATCACTATTTGGGTACATGTAGTTGGTGAGTACTGCAAGGCTCCACCAGATGTGTCCAGGCACTGGAACCGTGACGTGAGCAGCCCAAACACATGCTCGATTACATTTCATGTTTGTGCATGTGCCTCATTATGGCATTCCTGTTCAGGTGTGTGTGTGTGTGTGTATTTCTGATGGGTGTCATCAGCCATGGCTCGAGTGCATATCCAGCATCCCCCATTAGGTGACCATGAGGGATGTCCCCATTGGCAAATGTCTGGTACAGCTGTGTCAGATGCCGGATATGGGAGTCGCTTCCAGGGCAGCCAGCACACACATTCATTATTATGCCCTGGGCATCACACACGACCTGGCAGTTGATGGAGGGGTAACTCTTGTGGTTATAGTAGACCCTACCCCACTCACCAGCTGGTGCTTTGATGCGAATGTGCGTGCAGTCTATTGCACCCACTACCTCAGGGTATTCAGTTATTTGCTGGAAGAAACGCATATTGCTGGCCAATATCTCACAGGAATTGGGGAAATATACATGATCACCGACATGTGCTGCCATGGCATTCAGGAACTGGTGCAGTACCCTAGATGCTGATGCCTGTGAAATCCCCATCATTTCGCCATTTGGTCTCTGGAAGGTACCTGTTGCTAATATTCTTAGGCCAACACATACCTTGGTTTCCACTGGGATGGGTTCCCCTCTGTTGGTTCTGTGTGTGAGGCATGGCCTGCACAGCTCAACAATTTGCTGCATGAGGTCTCTGTCCACTCTATAGTGCTCCACTATCTCCAGCTCATGTAGCCCCTGGTAGGTTACCCTAGGCCTGCATACTCTTCTCCGTCTCCTCACTGTGAGTTGCGCAGCAGCATTTGCATTGTCACCACCCTCAGCATGTTGTATATGTCGACTCATGACAGCAATGGCAGCCCCTAACATTTCTTTGTCTCAGTAAAGCTTTTTCAGTTTTCACTTCTATTAGCTTACAGCAGTGTTGCAGTGTGTCTGAGAAAAACATACTGGAATGGTTTTTGCTGTGTGTTAAGTGCTGGGCTGGGCTGGGCTAGTGTACTGCCTGTGTAATTGCCTGATTCTGATTGTTTTCACCTGGTAGCTCTGCTAGTATTCCCTGGTTAACTTCCTACTATTTGTTGTGCTTCCTTTTCCCTTTCTGTTTCCTCAGGGGCAGCGCCGTGCAAACAAGCGCAAACATGCGCACACCAGCTCACACTCACGCACACATGCTTACATGGACTAAAACTTGCTTATTCTTGTTAAAATGCACGCACACAGGTGCAAACGCGCTTACAACTGTTTACACAGCCTTAAATATGCTTACTCAAGCCTACACGCGCACACACACACTGACACGCGCGCACACTGTTTTACTCAGGTTTACTGATGTGCACACGCGCACATGCATGCTCAGCAAGGAACTTTGGTGTTATCCACAGCATACACCTTCAATTTCTTGACTTTACCTGGCCTACCTGTTGACACACCTCTTTCACTATTATGTAAATGTAAGCTGACACATGTCACTCTGCTCCAATGAGCTGCACTCCTTTCATACATACCCCCCTCATGATGCCACCTATCTTCTACTCTGTTACTCCCCTTATCCTACTCCTACACTCCAGTGACTGTGCTCATTTGCTATGTAAACTTGCGATTCACTATCATAACGCTCATTTGCATAGGATTGCCTACTAATGCTTAGTTACATCTATTAGACTGAGCTTCACCCCTTAGCAACCTCTACTCGGTGGCCATGTTGTCTTCGGCCTGCCATTCCCTTGCATTGTAAATTCATTTTAGCTATGGAATCCACATTTGTGGATCTTAATTATTAATTTTCTGCTTTTTAGGGTGCAGTGCATTTGCGCGCCACTGCGCTATGGTTAAACCCCGGAAATTGGGATTAAAAAATAAATTTATATTATTTTTAATTTGCATCACTTCCCATTGCCAACGGCTGAATTTTTGGCCATTGGCATGCTTCCTCCTGTGAATGCATGCTTTTCCAGCTGACACGGCTCCATTTTGCTATTTGCAGAACTGTACTCAGTTATCAACTGAGTACATTTCTGCAAATAACACTACTCCTACTCAGACAGGTTTGGGTTTCCTGGATCACAATTTTACCTCATTTGCATGGCTTTCGCCTGCAATTGAGGTAATTTGCATATCCCAGCCCTGTCCGTGTAGGACTAGTTTGGAGGGCTCAATTGCACACCCCTGCCGGCTGTTCCTGGATCGCTCGGCGGACATGTTGGCTTGCTGGAATCTTACTCTACTCTTAGACTCCGTGCAAGCCTTCATGAATCTGGCCCTAAGTGTGTCAGAAATGTTTTCATGAAGTTAAACAGTCCAACTCTTCATTAAAAATAAATAAATAAACAAACAAATAAAAAAATGTACAAGCTCAGTTTTGGCTGTTCAAGTCCACCAAAAAAAAACAATGGCAAGTTCAACCCCCTTAAGGCTCCTTAGAGCAGCTTCTGTGAAATTCAGTCCTCCAGTAGTGCCTACAATATCACTGACACTAGTTTTATGTTTATCTATATTATATTTGAATCAAGAACCAGAACCAGAAAACAATGGCTTATCAAGACACTGTAAGACTAATTCAGTGAAATTCAATTATCCTCTTAAACTCAGCAGTGTCAATGATGCCAGAGATGTTATGCTTAAATTCAGCTATATTGGATTAGGAACTGAGTAGCTCAGTTGGAACCTTGCTAGAACAAAAGAAACACTTATGTAGAATATATATATATACTAGTTATATGACTAGAATACAAGAACTTTCATACCAAATGGTAGCAAACTACCACTACTAAGGGAATTCATAAAGGTTACCTTGAGGTATGCATGATGTGTACACCTCAAAGTAACCTTGTTAATTCCACAGATAGCCATATCACAGTGCCTTTGCTGTCTAGGTTTCATGTGATATAAACAATATATGTACATTGTGGTAACCTTTATGAATTTCCCCATGTTTCCCTAAATCCCCATTCCTGCACCCAAAGTGCCAGAGTGTTTATTATGAGGTTTACTTGCCATAGCATTTAATGACAAATAATGAGGAAACTTTTCTGTGTGGAAGATATAAGATTCTCTAGAGTTCCTTACAGTTCAGGCACCTAAAAAAAACAATACTGCGAATATCCCACAAAATAACAGCTGGTAAAAATAGTTTATTTAAAAATTTTCCCAAGTATAAATCCACTAATGAATGTAGGGAAGCACAGACTAGTTCAAGTCAAATCTTCTTTATTAAAAACACACAAAAAAGTGATCCAAATAGTAGTTGAAAAAAATAGGATAAAGTATAGAAATTTACCACTCCATTTATATACTGATTTAAAACCTGTTTAAAAGAATGTTTAAAAGCATGGGAGTGGTTTACTAGGGCACCTCTGTTGTAAAAGATAATCAGCATGTTTCTAGCTAAACAACCCTTCCCCCATGCACCAGTGTCATATTCGATACAGTTCTGTCCTACTTCAAGTTGTGCGATTTCAGGATATGTTAAACTAAACTAAACTAAACTAAAAGTTAAACTATAAATTATACATTAATAACTGCTAAAACTTCTGAAAGCATTTCATTGTAGTACCAAAAAAAAAAAAAAAAAAGAAAAAGTTAACACAAGTCTCCAAAATTTCTTAGCAAACTTATCTACCAACATTCAGAAATATTTTTAACATTTTAACATTTTTAACATAGATCACTTCAGGTTTGTGTGTCAAGTGAGAAAAGCAAATAAAAACTAAAGGTTAAATAACAATATATAACACTAAATTTTGCTGGGCTAAAAACAATAGATATTATTTAAGAAAATATAGTACAAAAAAACTAATTTGAAATAAAAACCTACCAGACACTTGATAATATATATATATATATACATATATATATATATATATATATATATATATATATATATATATATATATATATATATACATACATATGGGTTCACTTTGTAATTTCAAAATACTGAAATCTCGAATTTCAGTATTCTAAAACCACAAAGCCAAAAACCCAACCACAACTCACAAACTCTAAAACACACAACCACGAAATTCAAAATCCCGTACCCACACTACACATACAGTTCACACATAAACATACACAAAACTCCCCCCCACAATCAAACTAATCTAAACTACATATAAGCAGGGGGGCAAGCCCCCTTGCACCCCTCATGTGTGGGCTGCACCCCACACCCCCTACTTATATATTCTAACTACTAGATCGCACAAACAGTAACACAAATGAAACTCACACACACACATCATACAGTCCTTCAAACACCCACATGACAGTCACAACACACACTAAAGCCTAACCAACATACTTACACACACAAACTTACCAAAATTAAGCCCAAACATCCACATTCCATACCACTGGAAGCAGAAATTCAAAATATCCATGCTTCGGTATTTTGAATTTCGCTCTTCTGCCGGTTTCGGAAATGTGAGTATTCGGCTTTGTAAACTGAAAATACTGAAATTGAGATTTCAGTATTTCGAGTTTACAAAGTGGACCCATATAAATATATATATATATATATATATATATATATATATATATATATATATATATAATGTGTGTGTGTGTGTGTGTGTGTGTAAATCTATGCTTTTAAACATGCTTTTAATCAGGTTTTAAACAGGTATAGAAATAGAATGGTGAATGTCTACACTTTATTCTGCTTTTTTGACTACTATTTGGATTGCTTATTTATGTGTTTTAATGAAGAAGGTTTGACTTGAACTAGCTTGTGCTTCTTTACTTTCATTTGTGGATTTATACTTGTGAAAGTTTTTAAAGAAAGCATTTCTACCACCTGTTATTAGATGGGATATTCACAGCATGTTTTTTATTAGGTGCCTAAACTCTAAGGAACTGTAGGGAATCTTAGATTTTCCACACAGAGGGAAGTTGCCTCATTATTTGTTGTTGGACCCAGTATATTGACATACTGGTTTGTGAGACTTCAAGGGAAAACATGTATACAATTTTTTTTCAATACCATTTAATGCATCACTGAGAGTTAGTTAACATGGATACCATATAAAATCATGGTCTAATACTTTTTACAGAAAAAAAGTCAATCACTAGGGCTAAAGTAATCTACAAACAGACATAATGGATAAAAGTATGTGGTGAAAACTAAAAAAATACACACTTCTGTTTCAGAAATTAATCCATCACAAGACATAAGCAGGTTCTTAAAGTGCCAAAGCATATAGCTGATATTCAATGGTAAACTAAATTATGAGGTTAGTGGTGAAGACTGCTTCATAAAAATGGTTCAGTGGTACTACACCAATCTAATAGTATGCTATAAGAAAAAGGAAAGAGGAATATGCTGATATGAATGTTGACTTATTTGTTGCATTGTTGCAAAATAGAAATATTCCGTGTATAAATGCCTTACTGGGCCTCTTTCATTCCTCAGTCATGTGTTTCCCTTCATTTCTACCCTCATTTTTTGTCAGTAATAATAAATAAAGATCTAAGGAAAAAAGAATTCAAAGAAATATTATTGGTTCTCTTCCTTTTCAGTACTTTTGAACATAACATGTTAATTCAGCATTCTTTTCCCTTTCACACTGATACCTGTTTTCCTCTATTAATCGATGCTGACATTTCTTTTGTCTCCCTTAGATTTCCTTACAAACATTGATGCCTTGTTCCTGACCACCGTGTATGTCCTCCAGTGGCACTGCCCTTTTTCTGCCACTTCTACTTCTTGTATTTCTTTTCCTTGCATTTAAATCAGCTCTGGACTTATCATTTTCTGTGTTGCACAACCCGTGGTAATATTGAACATTTTGAATTCATTTTTGTGCACTGTAGATAAAAATAAATATGCAGTAAAAATAAAATAATAAACATTTCTATCTTTTTAGTTAACATGACTGTGAAAGGTCACTGGTTTGAATTCTGTCAGTTCCTGGGTAATAGAATGAGAACGTTTTAGATACATGTTAACAAAAGCCAAATGTTACAAACTTTAGAAATACTGATGTCAGAACTATAATGAGATACATGTTAATCAAAGCCTAATGTTACAAACATTAGAATAAACTGACATCAGACCTAGAATCAGATACATTAATGAAAGCCTAATGTTACAAATTTTAGAATAAAGTGACATCAGACCCATAATCAGATAGATTAATGAAAGCCTAACATTACAAACTTTAGAATAAACTGACATCAGGCCTGTAATCAGATACAGATTAATGAAAGCCTAATGCCACAAACGTTGGAATAAACTGACAACAGACCTGTGATCAGATGCATTAATGAAAGCCAAATGTTACAAACTAGAATAAACTGACATCAGACCTGTAATCAGATACATTAATAAAAGCCTAATGTTGCAAACTTTAGAATATTTTGATGTCAGACCTATTATCAGACACGTTAATGAAAACCAAGAATGAGTCAATTAAGCTTACTTATCTGTGGACTGAGGATGGAGCTACAAACTAAATCTTCTATTTAAGATGTAAAATAAAACATTTCAAGGTTTTACTGGAAAAGCTCACCCAGACTCTGCTACAACTTGCTGTGAGGGAAAGGTTAGTTTGCTTTTGCTTTCTTCTATTTTGCATTACGTTATTGGCTTCTTCTATTTTGTATATTGTGATTATTTTCCTTTACACTGTTTTACTTGTATTCTGCTTTTAATTGCATATTTAAAGTAGGAAAGAGACCACAGCTGTGTTTCTTCTCAGTCACACAGAAATTAAAACACCTCCCACCCCGGTGCTGTAATATTTTTAAACTGAACTGTCTTTCTAGTTGCCTGCCCCTTATGTTAATTTGACCACATATCTCCTTCTCTCTCCTCTTGCATTGGCTGCTGTGAGTAAGCACCAAATTATCATATTGTGAAATCACTCCCTTTCAACTATTTAAATTCATTGGTCATTCCACTGTATTCTAAAGAACCAGAATACAAAGTGCCCACCCCCTTCCAATCTATCTTGCTCTTTTAAAATCAGTGGCTCTCCACTTAGATAGCTAAAGCTTAACTTATCCCCTCTTTCATATTAAGCTGTTTAGTGAACACTGCAGTTTTAGGATATTAACCCAGTTTCCATCTTACCTTTTAAATCTGCAACATCTACTCTAAGACCACCAATTATTGGAGAGCACACATTCTGCCTCTCAGTAGTCATTTTGGGATTAGTGCTTCTGTGTTTTTCCATATGAGAGAAGGAACATAGAGACACTACTTCCTGGAGACTGCTGATTACTGGAAAGCCTAATAACTACCTCATAGGTGCCAGCTTGGAATTTGTGCTTATATTTTGCTCCTGGTAAAGAAAGAGTAGAACATATTGATTCCTGAATGTTTCTGGTTGGGTAGTAGGTGTCTGTATTTGACGTTCCTGATTCATCTGGCTGCTATTCAGGCCATCTACAAGGAAAAAGGTGAAACAAGCCTACAGACCCTTGCATCATCTGGGACAAGACCGTGGATCAACAAACAGGCTGTGGCCTGCTTCTCATCTTGGGATTGGTCCTAATGTTTTGCTTCTGGTAAGAAAAGAAGCAAAAGAGGATTGTATCCCTACAGAGTGAAGCTGTGGTGAGACCAGCACTAGTAGCAGCCATTCATGTGACTCCCCTCTTTTCACCATTCTTACCAAGCTATTTTTTTCCTTTTCAGTAAGTACTGCTTGGTTTGTTTCTAACTTCAGAATACCTGCCTAAACACTTTATCCATAAATCATCAGGGTCTACTGCTTGATTGGCACTGCGTATAGGCACAGTCACCTTGACTGAAATTTTTTCCTGTATAAACATGATTGAGATTTCATCAATACTTAGTTGCACTTAGGACAACTAGTTTACAATGACAAACATTGCTGCCAGAGTTGCAAACTGGATACTCCTGACACTGCTTTACATTCTCACTCCAACTGTCTAATCAATAAAAATGGTGTGTTGCCATGGATATGAACATTTTTACAATTTCAGTTACCAGCTTGGTGGATACAGGCATCATGAGGCAGTATAGAAATTGTCTCATATTTACTGACAAACAGTTAATTCTCAGACAAACTAATATGTTATGTGAGAAATGTATATAGACAATATCACTAGAAGCAAAGATCTCACATAAAAGTACTCCTAATGTCAATAAGTTGTCTATAGAGCATACACTGCACCCATCACACCAACTTCAAAGCAAATAATACTGAAATGATTAAATGTAACTTTCCTAAACCCCAAAGACCACATAGATGAAGTACACATAACAAATACCCTCAGAAGCCCTGAATGCACTCTTTCAAAACAACACCCACATCAACACATACAGCCACATCTCATGGTGCTTCTAATTCTAAGCCCATAAGACAAGCCACCACACAGTCCAGCATTGTAGTCATTGGAGACTCCATTGTGAGACACACTGTTGTCCATCTCACCAGTCTGAGTAAGGAGAAAGTCATGGCCGGTTGCTTATCCGGAGCTAGGATCTGCCACATTACACATATACTCAAGTTGCTGGAGCACAAGTGCTAGTATGTGTCAATCATAGTGCATGGGGGTGTAAATGACCTGAGAAGTACCTCCTGAGACTATATAAAGAGAGACGTTATGGAGCTCATGGAATATATGTCCTCAGATGGTACAAGCCTAGCATTGAGTAGCATTTTACCTTTTTCAAGAACGGTGCTGAAATACAAACAAAAGATGATGACTTTAATAATTGACTTAGTTTCTGGTGTCATTCTAAGGGGGTGCAACATTTTCTGCATGGAAGGAGGTGGTCAACAGAACATTCTGCTTTGCCAGAGATGGTCTGCACCTCTCCCTAGGCTTTTGAATATTAGTTAAAACATTTTCTTTCCCATAGTGCCTTTTTTAGGCAATGCCAAACTGAAAGTACTTCCAATCTAGCAAATCAAAACCAAGAAAATCTAAATGCATGACTACAAAATACTAGGAGTCTAATCAAAAAAAAATTCCACTTCTTAGAAGCTCTCTTCATCCTAGAGAATTATGACAGCTGTGTGGTCACTGAGGCATGGTTTAAAGCCATGCCTAGCACAAACCCAATAATGCAAGGTTAGAATGTCTTCCACACATTTGGACCAGCTTCTACACAGACAGAGAATAAAGGTGGAGGTGTCTTGATTTACATCAAAAATAAATATACCTCAAAGCTGGTTGAACAGGACCATGCACTTCAGCTTATCCATGCTGAAATCACCATAGGCAAAATCCAATACCACTTCCTTGCAAGTTTTATGTCCTCCTCTACTCCTCCACATCTGAATACCTAGCAACTGTATTTCACCTGCCTTTCTGTTACATTGAAGCTGTTTTTACTGCATTTAACTTAATATTGCACTTGGAATCCTTGTTTGTTACTATTTGACTGTATTTGTAGCAAATTCTTCTGTGTAAGCTGTAGTAGCTGATTCATAGCATTTATAAGTGTTTGCTGTACCTGTTTCTGCCTGTTTTGTGAAAAAAAAAAAGAAAAAAGAAAAAATATCCCTTGTTTTTCCTGCTTTACTAGTTTAGTCCAGTTTCAGAGTTGCTGATTCCTGGGCTTTGGTTGTAGTTCCTGTGTACTGTTTCCTTGCCTTATTTGGGGAAGGGAAGCTACCTTGCTTTCCTGCCTTACTAGTTTAGTCCAGTTTCAGAGTTGCTGATTCCTGGGCTTTGGTTGTAGTTCCTGTGTACTGTTTCCTTGCCTTATTTGGGGAAGGGAAGCTACCTTGCTTACCAGTGGGAGTGGGAAGCATTGAGCTGCCTTTGTCCAGTTTTGTGAGGTTTCAGCCAGTAACTAGTAGTTTATTGGTCGTTTTGGGCCAGTTTCTAGCTTTTCCAGCCCCTGGTATAAAACTTTCAGCTTGTACCTACTCAGCACAGACTCCACGTGGGCCAGCAGAGTAATCCAGGCTGCAGAGAGCTGAATAAGCGACTTTTCTTGATACTAAGTATATTTTTGTTGCTTTCCACATCTAAATACCTAGCAACTGTATTTCGCCTGCCTTTCTGTTACATTGAAGCTGTTTTTACTGCATTTAACTTAATATTGCACTTGGAATCCTTGTTTGTTACTATTTGACTGTATTTGTAGCAAATTCTTCTGTGTAAGCTGTAGTAGCTGATTCATAGCATTTATAAGTGTTTGCTGTACCTGTTTCTGCCTGTTTTGTGAAAAAAAAAAAAAAGAAAAAATATCTCTTGTTTTTCCTGCTTTACTAGTTTAGTCCAGTTTCAGAGTTGCTGATTCCTGGGCTTTGGTTGTAGTTCCTGTGTACTGTTTCCTTGCCTTATTTGGGGGAAGGGAAGCTACCTTGCTTTCCTGCCTTACTAGTTTAGTCCAGTTTCAGAGTTGCTGATTCCTGGGCTTTGGTTGTAGTTCCTGTGTACTGTTTCCTTGCCTTATTTGGGGGAAGGGAAGCTACCTTGCTTACCAGTGGGAGTGGGACGCATTGAGCTGCCTTTTGTCCAGTTTTGTGAGGTTTCAGCCAGTAACTAGTAGTTTATTGGTCGTTTTGGGCCAGTTTCTAGCTTTTCCAGCCCCTGGTATAAAACGCTAAGCGTGTTAAAAGCGATTTAGAGCGATTTAGCGTGGAGCTGCCACTGTTGCACACTAGGGCAGTGCCGGTTAAGCAGGTTTAAACTATTCAGGCTACCTAAAGTCCACTCTTCAAATTTTCCCTTAAAACTACCTTCCTCGAACTATACTACTGATCAAATCAGCGTATCCTATAACTAAAAGATCAACTCTACTTGACTCCAAGTAGACTATTCTCTATCTATTAAACCTAGCACTTGCTCCTACAGTACTTATTACCTTGATACGGCACTCTTGTCATAGATAGTACCCCAAAAGTCAACCCCCATTTCTCGGTCACCCACGTCCCCCGGAATCTTTTTAAAGTTTTTCGTCTACCCTTCTAGCATGTCGAGGGATCAGTTGCTAGTGTCCTCTCCTGCTCAGCTGGTGAACCTGGGAATATTGAGGCAATGTTTCAATTGCCTCATGTACACAGACAACCCTTTCCTCCTCCCACAAAACACAAATACATGCGAGAGATGCAACTATACGGCCAAACTGGAGGCTGAGCTCTCTCAACATAGGACTGGCAAGACCAGTCAGGAGGAGAAGGTTACCACACACACTACAGACCCAGTCTCACATAGTACCATTACAACCTCAAATCATACACATAAACACACAAAGACATACTCGGAGGCTCTGATCAAAAATCTACCAAAACAGCAGAGGCCACCAAAGCAGACACCCAAACAAAAACCACCTCAGAACACAACACCTGCAACACATAGACCTCACAGTCAGAGTGTCAAACAGTCACAGCCCTTAAGGCCAAACACAATGCCAGACACACTAGTCATTGGTGACTCCATAGTCAGACACACTGATGTCCCGCTCACCAGACTGAGTAAGGAGAAGGTCACAGTAAGCTGTCTGTCAGGCGCTAGAATCCGCCACATAACGCAAGCACTCAGGTCTCTCAACAGCAGGTACAAATATGACTCAGTCATTGTCCACGCTGGTGTAAACGACCTGAGACGTACCTCCTTGGACTACATGAAAAGAGACATTGAGGAGCTCTCTGATTATGTAGCCCAGGCAGGTATGACCCTGACCTTGAGCAGTATCCTACCTTCACCAAGAATGATGCCACAATACAGAGATAAGATGATCAGCTTTAACAATTGGCTTAAACACTGGTGTCATTCAAAGGGGATCCAGTATCTGTCTGCCTGGGATGACATGCTGGACAAGCCACGCTGCTTCAAGGGACGGCTTGCACCTGTCACCCTGGGATTCGGATATTGGCAAAGGCTCTTACCACCCCATAGTGCCTTTTTAGGCAAGGCTCAAATTCTAAACCTACCACCCTAGAACACAAAAAGGAAAAAACTAAGGGTAATGCTGCTCAATGCCAGAAGTCTAAATCTCAAAATGCACGCACTCGAGGCCCTTCTCAGTATGGAGAACATCGATGTCTGTGCTGTGACAGAAACCTGGTTCAAGGCTCCTGAGAGCACCCCAGCGCTATCAGGTTTTACCTCATATCATGCGTTCCGGCCCCAAAATCCGGACAATACCAAGAAAGGAGGGGGGGTATCCATATTCATCAAGGACACCCACACCTCAAGACTGGTGGCAACGCCCGATGCATCGGAGACCATCCAGGTGCAATTAACCATAGGCAAGACTGCTCTGCAAATTGTAGCATGTTACAGGCCACCCTCACAAACTCAAGAAACTCACATGGCCTTCCTGAAAACACTAGAGGGGATAAATGTATCACCAAACACCATCATACTAGGTGACTTCAATTACCCTAATATAGACTGGGAACACTACTCAAGCCCAAACACCCTAGCCCAAAAGTTCCTGGAATTCATAAACTCAAATGCCATGGAACAACTAGTCACCATCCCCACAAGAGGAGATAACACACTTGATCTCATCATCACGAACATGGGAGCACAATGTTCAACACCGGAAGTATACCCCTCACTGGTGAGATCAGATCACAAACTAATCTCGCTGGAGGTCCTCATCCCACCCCCACCTGAAATAAAAAAGACCACAGTAAAGAACTTCTCAAAAGCCGACTTCACACTTCTAAAGACTAGTGTGGTCTCCTTTCAGGCCCCCGAGCCGGCGGAAAACAATACTCAAGCCGCTGAATCACTTACAAACGCGTTCTACCAGCACCTGAAGGACTGCATGGATAAGGCAATCCCAAGCAAAACAAAGACTCTTTGTACCAAAGGCAAGCGTCCAGTCTGGTGGACCCCAGCCATAAACAAACTCTACAACAAAAGGAGGAAGCTACTACAAGATAGAGCAAAATCCTTAAAAGGTAAGACACCCTTGATCACTATAAGTAAAAAACTAAGAGCTCTCATAAAATCATCCAAAGCAAATTTCGAGAGAAAAATAGCTAAAGACTCAAAAGACAATCATAAGGCCTTCTTTAGCTATGTTAGAAACCTAGGAGGAAACTCCCAGATATGCTCAGAACTAGTTCAAAATGATGTGAAGATTACTGATCCTACAGACATTGCCAACATACTGGCTGACAGGTTCAGTGCAAACTTCTCCCCTCCCCAAAGGAGAGATATCTATACCAAATGAGTGCAGCCCCCAAACATCTCCAGCGCCCAAGTGAGAACTGCTCTCTCCAAAGCAAAAACACAGCATCCATGGGACCCGATGGTGTCCCCGGCTGTGTGCTCCACTTAACTCAATGAGGAATTAAACCCACAGCTAGGACAGCTGTTTAATCAAAGTCTTACCTCTGGATACGCACCCAGGAGTGGCGCACTGCAACTGTGGTCCCACTTCACAAAGGCGGTGCCTCCACAGACCCTGGAAATTACCGGCCCATTAGCTTGACAAGCCTTATCTGCAAAGCCATGGAGAGGATCATAATGGACCTCATAAATAAAGACATAGGGAATTTGCAGACTTTGGATCCAACCCAGTTTGGCTTTGTCAAAGGCAGATCATGCCTTTTAAACTTGATTGACTTTTTCGAAACAGTCACCAAAGCCATTGATGAGGTAAAGGCAGTCCATACAGCCTACCTCGATCTGGCTAAGGCCTTCGATACAATACCCCACTCGGGTATCATTGAAAAACTCATCAGCTTAAATGTTAACCCATACATCACAAGATGGGTTGCAAACTGGCTGAGTGACAGAACCCACAGGGTCAGAGTTGCTGGCGCCATGTCAGACTCAAAGCCTGTCACAAGTGGTGTCCCACAGGGCTCAGTCCTGGGCCCACTCTTGTTTGGCATCTACTTTTCCAAGTACAAGCAAACACAGGAGGGTTATGGCTGACAAAGTTTGCAGATGACTGCAAACTGGGCCATAGTAGAAAACACATCTGACACAGATATCCTTCAGAAGGGTCTCACAGAAATGGATAACTGGTGCCAGAGCCACGGCCTAAAGTTAAATGCCAAAATGCATAGTCATACCCTTCGGGAAAAACAAGGTTACCCTAGCTACCAAATAGGTGGCAATCCACTGAGCACAGAAGAAGTTATCAGGGACCTGGGGACCCAGGTTGATAGTAGTCTGTCATTCGACACCCATGTAGCTAAAGTAGTTAGGAAGTCCTTCTACATTGCCCACCTTATCATGAAGGGATTCTCATCTAGATCAAGAGAGGTCATAGTCTCCCTTTACTCATCACTCATCAGACCAATGATTGAGTACAATGCCCCATTCGGAATGTATCTGACCCGACACTTGCAGCAGCTGGAGAGGCCACAAAAGTTCCTCACCAAAAGGATAAAGGGTCTCAAAAATCTGTCCTATGCTGCCTGACTGAAAGAACTCCAGCTCTATTCAGTCGCTTACCGCTTGCTCAGAGGTGACCTTTGCCTAACATACAAGGCCATGTCAAACCCAGATTTGATGAATATGCTTCACCTCAAAAAATCTAGATCCATCAGAGCCACAAGGGCGGGAGACTTAAACCTCGACATGGCTATTAATAGGACGTGCTGGAGAGATAGATTCATCACCCAAAGACTCCCTATGCTGTGGAACAAAATCCCGGTACATGTGAGGCAGAGCACCTCGCTGGCCTTGTTCAAGAGAAATCTTGACCAATGGATGGGAGATCGCAGATATACCCCAGGAATTACCTCAGTGTCACTGCTCGACAGAGGCACAGCAAAATAATGGGTATAGTTCCCCATACTAAAGGGGTGGCGTAAGCCACAAAACAATGGGCTAGGCTTATAAATGCCCTCGGGCAGATAGCCTAGTATGAACCTATGAACCTATGAACCTATGACCCAGGAAATCCATACCATGTGTTTAAACTTATTGGAAACATTCACCATCCAACCAAATACCATATGCATGATGACTTTAATTACCCCAATATTAACTGTGAATCCTATATGTTGCCAAACACACAGACACAGAGATTCCTGGATATTTTAAGCACAAACTCACTGGGCCATATTGTCAATGCACCAACCAGGTGTACAAACACCATCTGTCCCTAACTAATATTTGAGAGGGCTGCACATCCCCTGGTGTAATGCCTTCCATGGTAAGGTCAGACCACAAAATGATCCCATTTAAGTAAAATAAAACCTGGACTCTCAGCTAACCCTGGAATATTCAGGAGCTACTCCAACACTAAGTTCCTGCTATTAAGTAATAACATGGCAACATTTAAAGCCCCATAAATCCTGACAACACTGTGATTTATGCAGAACTGTTCACAAAAAACGTATTCAAGAATGTTTATTGCTGCATGGAGGCTGCTATACCCACCAGGAAGAAGTACAGAACTAACTCAAAAAACAAACCACCCTGGTTAAATCACAAAATCAATAGGCTATATAACAGAAGGAAGAACATCATGGTAAAAATTAGGAGGTGCAGCCCCCAGCAGGAATAAAGCACTCTCTTTAATTTAAACAAAAAACTCAGATAACAAATAAAGTCTACTAAAGCAAAATTTGAGGTAAATTTGACCTCCCAGTCAAGGACAACCACAAGGCGTTCTTTATCTATGACCACAACCTGAAAGCCAGTCATCAATTGTGTGCAAAGCTCATTGTAAATGGAGCCACCTATATTGAGCCAGAAGATATAGCCAACCTATAGGCCGACAAATTCAGCTCCAACTTTACCCCACTCTTCCATTCAACCTTCCCTCAGTAAATACCATCAAGTATAACTCCCCCTGCTAGCACTAGGGAACAGGTCCTTAATGCTCTTTCTAAGGACAAGAACACTGCATCTGTGGGCCCAGGCAATATCCCAGGATGCCTTCTAAATAGCATGAAAAATGACCTATTAGGCTAACTGGAATTACTATTTAACTGTTGCCTCCAAAGAGGCTTCATGCCTCATGAATAGAGAACAGCAACAGTCATCCCTCTGCACAAAGGCAGTCCATCTACAGACCCTGAAAATTACAGACCAATAAGTCTCAGTAGTCTCACATGCAAAGCCATGGAAAGAATTATCATGGAAATGATTGATAATGATATAGTAAACTTCTAGACAGTGGACCCAACCCAATTTGGTTTCACCAAAGTCAGGTCATGCCTACTCAACCTAATGGATGTCTTTGAGATGGTCACCAAAGCAATGGATGGGAACAAAATGGTTCACACTGCCTACCCTGACCTGGCAAGGCATTTGACACCATATCCAACTCAGGCATTGTTGGCAAACTTAGGAGGTTAGGTACAAACCCTTATGTCACCTGGCGGATAGCCAACTGGTTCACAGATAGGAACCAAGAAGTTAGAATTGGAGAATCCACCTCTACAAAAAGGCCAGTCACAAATAGAGTCCCTCAGCAATCGGTCCTGGGACTGCACCTTTTTGGAATTTACTTCTCTGAAGTCAAGGCCAATGTCAGTAGCCTCTGGCTGACTAACTTTTCAGATGATTGTAAATAAGGAGCTGTCATTGAACCCCACAGTGACACAAATGTTCTCCAGGAATGGCTGACACAGACATACAACTGATGTCAGAGCCATGGACTAAAATTAAATGCCAAGAAATGCATAATAGTATCCTTTAGGAAGTCAAGCACATCCTGGTAACTATCATATTGACAACATGCCCCTTAGAATTGACCCAGTAGTCAGGGACTTAGGGACACACATAAACAGTATTCTAGACTTTGACCATCACATGTTTATAGTAGTGAGGAAATCATTCTATGTTGTGCAACATATAAACAAAGATATGGCATTTAGTTCCAAGGAAGTCATGTTCCACTGCATTCGGCATTCATCAGACCTATCATTGCATACAGTGTCCCTTTGGTAAGCACATAACCAAACATATCCAATAACTGGAATGTCCACAGAGAATACAGGGGAAAGTAATATGCCCTGTGCAGACTACCTCAAGCCCCTGTGTTCTGATTCCTACAGGCCATTGATGAGAGATCTATGCCTGGCAAACAAGTCATTGTCAGACATCACTTTGATGGACCTCCTGTATATCTGCAAAACAAACAGCACCAAAACTGCCTATTTTAAAGATTTAAACCTTGCTTGTGATATAAATAAGACATGCTGGAGAGACAAGTATGTAACCCAGACTACCCCTTTTCTAGATCAGGCTTCACATCTATGTGAAGCAGAGTTTCTCCCTAACCCAATTCATTTATAACTTGGACAATTGAATGTGGAATTGGAAATTCATCCCTGGTTTGGCACCTATGTCTGTAATGTACACAGGCAGCCTGTAAATGGTTCATCTCACAGGCTCCTGCTTGTAAATGTTTTACCTCCCACACCTCTGCTTACACTTATCAAGGGTACATGATTTGTGATGCATGGTTAGGCTTAAAAAGGCTGTTATGGTTGTTAGCCTAGTAAACACCTATGCACAAATAAACCAATGTTAGCAACTTTAGAATATACTAACGTCAGACCTATAATCTGATACATGTTAATGAAAGCCCAATGCTACAAACATTAGAACATATTGACATCAGACCTATAATCCGATACATGTTATTGAAAGCCTAATGTTACAAACTTTAGAATATACTGACATTAGAAAGTCTAATGTTACAATCTTTAGAATATACCAACATCAGATCTATAATCAGATACATGATAATGAAAGCTTAATGTTAGAAACTGTAGAATATACTGATGTCAAACCTGTGATTCCTACAGGCCATTGATGAGAGATCTATGCCCGGCAAACAAGTCATTGGGGTGGGTATATCCATGGTAAAGTAAATAAAAATAATATAAAAATGCCTTTTTAAGCCTAGCCATGCATCACAAATCTTATACCCTTGATAAGTGTAAGCAGAGGTGTGGGAGGTAAAACATTTACAAGCAGGGGCCTGTGAGATGAACCATTTACAGGCTGCCTGTGTACATTACATAAAAATATTATCACACCCCTATAACAATCCTAGACCGCTTCGATCATGTAACAAACTATTAATTCAGACAAGCAAAATTAATAACACAGCCGGTGACTCTCTCTTTGCAAACTCTGTAAGTAGATCCTGGAACTCTCTTCCAGCTGATATTACCTTACTTTCCACCTTAGGTCAATTTAAAACTAGACTCAAACAACATTTGTCACTTAACTGGCTATGTCACTGTATCAAGCCTGGCTAACTCTCTCTAGAATGTGTAAAAATCTGTTAACCAGCTTACTGTGCAATTTAATTTAACCCTGACTTACGCTCGGGATTAACTCTAACCTGTGGAACTTGTTTAATTTGCTTACTTATGTAATCTCTATAAATAGTCTATTTGTATTATGTAATGCTGGTATTATGCAATGCTGTATCTGCTTACCCTTGAAGCTTTTCTCCCCGGGCCTCCGCTGAAAACGGACATGCATCCAGTCGGACTATCCCGGTCAACAAATGTAAAAATAAAAAAAATTAAAAATAATCAAATGCATTTTAATGACAGCCTGTGTTTTAAACTTTAGAATATCTGATGTCAAACCTGTAATCAGATACATGTTAATAAAAGCATATGTTACAAACTTTAGTATCTACTGACAACAAACCTGAAATCAGATACATGTTAATGAAAGCCTAAAGTTACAAACTTTAGAATATACTGACATCAAACCTGTAATCAAATACATTTTAATGACAGCCTATGTTTCAAACATTAGAATATACTGACATCAGACCTATAATTAGATACACGTCAGTGTAAGCCTAATGCTGCAAACTTTTGAATATACTGATGTCAAACATGTAATCAGATACATGTTAATGAAACCTAATGCACAAACTTTAGAATACACTGATGCCAGACCTGCAATCAGATACATGTTAATGGAAGCCTAATGTTACAAACTTTAGAATACACTAATGCCAGACCTATAATCAAATATATGTTAAAGAAAGCCTAATTTCACAAACTTTATAGGAATTCTGGAAAACACAAAGTTTGACTGATCTCATAAGTGAAAGATGTACTTCATTCATTCATTCATTCATTCATTCATTCACTCATTCATTCATTCATTCATTCATTCATTCATTCATTCATTCATTCATTTTCATTTATGCTATTCAGGATGAAGAGAAGAGTAACCCAGCAACCAAACCAGTGAACTTGAATTAGTTAACTAATACAGAAACAGATACTAGTTCATCAGAGTGTACTGTGCAAGCCTTGTTTAAAGCAAAACTGAAAAACTTTGGTGGATCTTATGATCACATTTATTTCTTCTTTCTTTTCACAGTTTTTGGCAAAATCACAGCCTCAAACTTTGTTAAATCACCATGTGTGATACATTTTTCAGTTCCCTTGTTCTAGCTGACCATTGGTATATGATCTTCTGGTATTTTACCCATTACTGCACTCCCAAAATCCCTCTGTAAATCTTAGTTAGGGTACTGAGATTTAAATGTTGGGTAATGACAGTCTTGATAATATTGTTAGTTAAGGTCTTATTCTATTATGTTCACATCTATCCACTTTGGTAATGGTGATGCCATGACATCTGCTTTCATGTCATTGGGTGAGTTACTGCATGCAGACTTCCCCACAATATACTTTCCACCCAGAAACTAACCCTGTAAATTCCCACAAAAGGTGATCTTGCAGTGGAAGATTCGCTCCTTCTACCCCTTCCTAAGTATGATTAGCAGCACTTCACTACAGGGTCACACTTTGAGGGTCATCCATATTGATGCTGTACATTGTTCCACTATATCCCTTTCTTATTCAGACCAGTCATTGAGTATAACATACCCTTCAGCAAGTACTTGACCAGGCACTTGAAACAGTTTGACAGACAGCTGAGGTTCCTCACTAAAGGAATACAGGAAGTAAACCATAAGTTCTATGTGGACCATCTCAAAGAACTATTCCTATGCTTGGTATCCTACTGACTGCTGCATGACTATCTATGCCTAGGCTACAAGGCATCTTTTGATCCAACACTGATTGATTTGGTCCACAGCCACAAACCAAATAGCATTGGAAATACCAATTCTAATGGCCTAAACCTCATCTGTGACATAAATAGGATACACTGAAGGTAGAGGTATGCCTCTCAAAGATTATGCCTTTTTTTGGAATAGACTTCCCATCCATGTTAAACAAAGGATCTTCCTAAAGCTATTTGAATGTAGCTTGGACCAGTGGATGGGAAATCACAAATTTACATTTGATTTGGCACCTTTAACTCTAATGGACAGGAGAAACCAGTGAATGCCTGGAATGTATAAGCCTACATTATAGCCATAAAAATCCTTGGGGGTATTAACATGCCAACAATATTCTGATACATTTGGGATAAGCTTGGCTAGGCCTAAAATGTCTGTTTAGCTGATAGTCTAGTAACCACCTATGAACCTTTGAACTTATGAATGATATACTCTGAAACAGTCAGTGGCTTAGTAGCTTGAGTTTTGATTTATACCAGTATAAGCAAACTGGCTTGCCATGTTTACAAATTAATTTGTTTAGTGATACTAAATGTAAATATGATATTCGTTTTTAAGGACTAGTCTCTAAGTAACTAGAACCAGATTCTGGGTATATTGCTAATGAAAGTTAAAGCCAATCTTATAGCTAATATGAGCCACCATCTATGATGATAACTGGTTAGGATATAATGACAGAAATATTACATAATCCTAAAATAAAAATCATAGCATACCATATGACATGAACAATTGTGTTTGAACACCACCTACTTTTATTTTACTTTTTTCACCAAAAAGACCTGTCACCTACTAGATTACTTCCTAAAGTCCAGTGGTTGCCTTGTTTTTTTAAGGGTCCAGAGTAAGATACTAACAATTAGACAATTATTAAAATATTCATAGTAAGGAGCCAGTTAAGTGGCATACAGGGATAAAGCCTTAACTACTGTCGTGGTAATCCAGTTATGATTAGCAGGTTGGTTGTCTGAGACACTTGCAAGGAAGAGGACATTTGTTGAAGATGCTTCCTAATGGAGAGAGATGGTCCAACGAGGGAAATAGCCCTCAGATGTTGTCAATGATCACAGTGGTGGGTAAATAAACACAGCCCATAATAACCCCTTTCAGCAGCAGAAACAAAAGCAATCCACAGCACTGTTCCCCTAGGACATCCTTAAGTTCCACACTGTCCCTAGGTCACTCAGAGAAGTACAAGGGAGGATAGGAGCACAGGTAGACCAGGTGGTGGATGGGGGTATTGGGATGGACAGGAGGGGTGGGTATATCCACGGTAAGGTAAATAAAAATAATGTAAAAATGCTAAAATATTTTCACTGTTAGCTTATTATTTAAAGATTAACTAGCAGCATTATCTATACAAAAACATTGTTCTGCAGAGAAAAAAAGTAGAAATAAAAGAATAAAAATAATTATAAATCTGTTTAGTTTTATTGCAAGAAACACTGACCTGTTGCGCAGCAGCAAGAAAGTAATTGGAATTCAATCTAATATAAATAATTGTGTATGATGTAATCAGCACATGATTATGTTAAACTAAAAAGATCCATATCTGTGGGAGGTCACAAGCTCAAAACAGCAATAATCACAAACTTGCAAATAAAAAAAAAAAAAAAAGTATTTTTGCAATTGTGCAAGTTTCTTTACAAGGAACCACATTCCTAGTTATTTATACTTACTTGCTATGATGTCACAAAATAAAATTCACTTTTGTCCTGTACTCTGAGCCAGGAAACCACGTTTAAGCACTCAATATGTGAACTTGTATGTGCCATCGCTTCCTGTTTTGAAGATTCAATACTTGACCTAGCAAGATGTGACAAAGCACAACAGCTGCATGTACTTTATTGTTAAAATATTAAGGATTATTTCAATAGCAATCCACAGATAGAACATACCGTTTACATAATATTGACATTTATAGCTACATAGTAGTAAATCTATTGCATGTATATACATTGATAGGATTTCAAGATGATAAATGATTACATCTTATATATTTGCATGCAATGTATTATTTATTCATGGTACCTGCATGAGGAAACAAATTGGCACTGAATAAGAACTGAAGTATTAAAATATGTATTTTACAATTTGAAACAGATAAACATATATGCTTTTTTTTCTATCTTGTATGTGCCGGCAGATAAGTGATATGGAAATACAAACCATTCTGAAAACATCTGGATTCATTCTTTTGGAAGCAGTTGGAATTCCAGGAAACCTAGCAGTTATGTTTACTTTTCTGATTATTATGCTATACAGTAACAAATTTATGTTGACTGATATTATTCTGACAAACATTGCTTTTGTAAACTTACTGGCTGTTATTTCACGTTGTATCCCCATAACTATTACAGATTTTCAGGGCCTGACAATATTTAATGACAATTCCTGCCGGGTCTCTATGTATACCTATCGTATCAGTAGAGGAATGTCAATATGTCTAACGTCACTCCTTAGCTGTTATCAGTTCTTAATCATTACATCTAACAGTCGGTGGGTTGCATTAAAGCAAATTATGGCCAGAAATCTCTGTCCTGCAATTTTATGCCTTTGGGGTTTAAACATGTTTATTTACTCTTGGACAATACCTATTACATATGCTAAGTTAAAATCCAATTCAACTGAATATACTCTTAATTTAAACTTCTGTTTTGTTGTCTTTCATAACTATTTCTCATACACAGGAAATGGTCTGCTTTACACTGTGCATGATTCTTCATTTGTAGGTCTGATGATTTTTGCAAGTGGTAGCATAATTTCTGTTTTACAGCAACACAAAATCCAAGTAGAAAATATTAGAACATCCAACAGAAATGGAAGTATGGCTGAAATCAAAGCAGCTAAAGCCGTTCTTTTACTGGTTGCTCTTTATGTTACTTTATTTGGTTTAGACAATTTCTTTTGGATTTATTCTCTGACCATTCCAAAGGTACCTATCATAATATCTGATTCTCGGGTATTCTTTGCTTCATGTTACTACAGTCTAAGTCCTGTATTAATAATTATCACTAACAAAAGAATCAGGAAGAAACTGGAATATGCATTTCAGAGTCATCGGGCAGAAAAAAAGTGTGTTTCTCGTGGAAATTGAAAATAAACACTAATATTAACCCCCAAAAACCTTTACAATATGTCAGATATGTTGTTGCATAATCCCATAGTTTAGTTTTAATAATTCAGCTGTGTATTCATTTGAAACAAATTCAATATAGTATTTAAAATATGTGCATCAACAAACAGAAAGTAATACAAGCAAGATGTCATATAAAAGTATTATGAGTTTTTCTATGTTTGTTTGCTTGTTTGTCAGTGGTCTATGCTACATTAGTTCTGGCACTGTTTTCAGTCATGTCCTGGGCCAGAGCCAAGCATGTATGAGAAAACTGGACTAAAAAATGTATATTAAATTTATGAACTTTTTTTACTGTGAATATATCTGTCCTTGCATGTGAGTACAGTATATAACATAGTTAAACGTACAGAATATAATAGTTCAACACATATTACGCAATATGTACACATAAAATGCACAAGCATTATATAGACTGTTTTTAGTTTATTAATAAGTAATACAACTTATAAATTTTATTTGGTCCTTAATTAGGGAAGAGTTACATTATTTAATAAACATTTGTTATCCAGTTTCAAAGCAGTGGCAGAGAAAGAGAGAGAGAGAGACAGAGGTATAAAGGTCACATAGGTAGTTTAGAAGAAAATATTTTAAGACTCAGAGATTTGTAAGGGAATGAAACATACCAACAGTGAGTCATTTGATGGTAACATGTTGGTAACATTTCTTGCCTGATTTTTGAACTTGCATATATGACAAAAGACTGTGCTCTTTATATTCTAATCTAATTATTAATACAGAGCAATGTGATAATTAACATAGGCTCATAGGTGTTTACTAGGACAATGAACACAAGGACCCTTTTAAGCCTAGCTGTGCATCCCAAATATCTGACAAGTTCTGGTATCCTTGATAACTGTAAGCAGGGGCTTGGGAGGTGAAACATTTACAAACAGGGACTTGAGAGATGAACCATTTACAGACAGCCTGTTTCCATTAGAGACATAGGTGTCAAACCAGGGATGAATTTCCTGGTCCCAATCCAATTGTCTAAGATACACTTAAATTGAGTTAGGGACGAAGTCTGCTTCACATGGATGGGGAGCCTGTTCCAGAGAAGAAGTATTCTGGGCTACATAGCTGTCTCTCCAGCAGGTCCTATTTATATCATAAGCTAGGTTTAAGTCTTCAGAATGGATAATGCTGGTATTTCATGTTTTGAGGATATGCAGGAGGCCCATCAAACTAATATCTGACAATGCATGGTCACTTACCAAATGGGACATTGTGCTCAGTGATAGCTCTGATGAATGCTGAATACTGAGTGGAACAATGACTTCCTTGGACCTAGATGCCATACCTTTGCTTATAATTTACACAACATAGAATGATTTCCTCACTGCTGTAGACACTTAATGGTCAAAGGCTAGACTACTGTCTATGTGTGTCCCTAAGTCCCTGACTACTGGCTTAACCTTTAGAGGTGTTTTGTCAATATGATAGTTACCAGGGCCAGATGACTTCCTGAAGAATATCCTTTGCTTTTAAGTTTAGTCTATGGCTGAGACCAGTTGTTTGTCTATGTCAGCCCTTCCTGGAGAATGTTTGTGCCAGTGGGCAAGTCAATGACAGCTCCTAACTTGCAATCATCTGTAAATTTAGTCAGTCAGAGGCCATTTATGTTAACCTTAACTGCAGTGAAGTAAATGCCAAAAAGGAATAGTCCCAGGACTGATCCCTAAAGGACTCCACTTGTGACTGGCCTCTTTATAGAGGTGGACTCTCCAATTCTAATTTTCTGGTTCCTGTCTGTAAGCCAACTGGCTATCGATTGGATGACATAAGAGGTTGTGCCTAACATCTTAAGTTTGCCAACAATGCTCAAGTGGGGTATTGTGCTGAATGCCTTGGCCAGGTCAATATAGGCAGTGTGAACCATTTTGCCCTCATCCATTGCTTTGGTAACCTTCTCAATAAAGTCCACCAGGATGAGTAGGCATGAATAGCCTGTGATGAAATCAAATTGGGTTGGGTCCAGTGTCTTGAGGTTTCCTGTGTCATTACTGATCATTTCCATTATAACCCCTCCCATGGCATTGCATATAAGACTAGTGAGATATATGGATCTGTAGTTTCCAGGTTCTATGACCTACCTTTGTGCAGAAGGATGATAGTTGTTCTCCATTCATGAGGCATGAAAACTGTTTGGAGGACACAGTTAAATAGCAATTCAAGAGGCTTTGCTAGGTCATGTTTCATGTTATTTAGAAGGCATCCTGGGATATTATCTGAGCCCATTGATGTAGTGTTCTTGGCTTTAGAAAAGCAATTAAGGATTTGTTCCCTAGTGATAGTAAGGGGAGTTATATTTGGTGGTATTTAGTTAGAGATTAATTTGTTGGTCAGTAGGTTTGCAATATCTTCTGGCTCAGTATAGGTGGCTCCACTGACAATGAGCTCTGCATGCAATTGTTTATTCCCTTTGAGGTTGTGGACATAGCTAAAGCATGCCTTGTGGTTGTCCTTGGCCTGGGAGGTGAAATTTGCCTCAAATTTGGCTTTGGTAGACTTTATTTGTCCACTGACTTGCTTGCTTAGTTTGATAAGAGTACTTTTATCCTACTTGGTGCTGCACTTTCTAGTTTTTGCCATGATTTTCTTCCTTCTGTTATACAGCCTGTTGATGCTATGATTTCACCATGGTGGCTTGTTTTTTGCATTCTTACTATTCTGTACCCCTTCCTGGTGGGTATAGCTACCTCTATGCAGCTATTAACATGCTTATATATGGTTTCTTTGAACAGTTCTGCATAGGCAGCAGTGTTCTAAGAATTTATGGGGGCTTGAAATTTTGCCACATATCACATATTGTTAGGAAGTTACCCTTGGAGAGGTTCCTGAATTTTTCAGGGATGGCTGGAGTTCTAGATTTTATTTTTACTTCAGAGGAAACCATTTTGTTGTCTGACCTTACCAGAGTTTTTTTACACAAACTTCAAAATGAACTGGCTCCCCACTTAAGCACCATGTTCAATAATAGCCTCGCATCAGGCTTTGTGCCCACTGAATGGCACACAGCAACAGTTATCCCACTCCACAAAGGGGGAGCCACCACTGATCCCGGGAACTATAGACCTATTAGCCTGACGAGCCTGGTCTGCAAAGTCATGGAACGTATCATCATGGAAATCATAAACAAAGACATTGGTAACTTCCAAACTCTGGATCCCACCCAGTTTGGGTTTGTGAAAGGCAGATCATGCCTACTGAACCTGATCGACTTCTTTGAGGCAGTCACCAAAGCCATAGATGAGGGTAAGGTGGTTCACACAGCCTATCTTGACCTCGCCAAGGCTTTCAACACCATCCCTCATTCTGGAATTATAGCTAAACTCAATAAACTAGGCATAAATCCCTACATTACAAGATGGGTTGCCAACTGGCTCACTGACAGAACCCACAATGTAAAAGTTGCAGACTCCAAATCTGACCTCAAACAAGTGACAAGTGGAGTACCACAGGGTTCCGTCCTGGGACCACTCCTGTTTGTTATCTACTTCTCTGAAGTACAGGCTAACACAGAAAGCCTCTGGCTAATGAAGTTTGCAGATGACTGCAAACTAGGAGCCATAGTCAAGTCCCCAAATGATGTGAACATCCCACAGAAGGGCCTCTCTGAGACAGATGCCTGGTGTCAGAGCCATGGCCTCAAGCTCAATGCCAAAAAGTGCAGTGTCATCCCCTTTGGTAAAAACTCTGTACCCATGAACTAATACATAGGCAGCAATCTACTTAACACTGAATGCATGATAAGAGACCTTGGGACCCAGGTGGACAGTAGTCTTTCCTTTGATAGTCACATCGCCACAGTAGTCAGGAAGTCCTTCTATGTGGCACACCTCATCATAAAAGGGTTCTCATCCAGGAAAAAAGAGATCATCGTTCCCCTCTACTCGACACTCATTAGATCCACTATAGAGTACAATGCCCCTTTTGGAATGTACCTCACAAGACGTCTGCAGCAGCTGGAAAGGCCACAGAAGTACCTCACAAAGAGGATTACTGGACTCAAACAAATGCCCTACACTGACCGCCTCAAAAAACTCCAGCTTTACTCCGTAGCATATCGCCTACTCAGAGGTGATCTCTGCCTAACATATAAAGCTATGTCAAACCCAGAGCTGTTGGACATGCTACACCTAAAGAAATCCCAATCCCTCCGAGCTACATGCTCTAGGGACTTAAACCTTGTCACCACAATAAACAGGACATGCTGCAGGGATAGATTCCTATCCCAGGGACTTCCCATACTCTGGAACAGGCTACCCATCTATGTCAAGCAAAGTTCTTCATTAGCACTCTTCAAGAAAAATCTTGATGAGTGGATGGGAAATAGGAAATACACCCCGGGGATCACTTCTGTGTCTCTGCTCAACAGTGGCACAGGAAAATAACTTTCTTGGGTGGCGTAAGCCAGGGAACCTTGTTGGCTAGGCTTGCGTAGGCCCTTGGGCCAATAGCCTAGTACCTACTTAAGAACCGATGAACCTAAGAAGTCATTACACTAAAGGGTGTGCAGCATCCTCCTATATTAGTGAGGACCAAGTCCAGTAGGTTGGGTCTCGGGTTAGTCTATTAACAGCCTGGTTCAGGGAGTTTGTGTTTATAAAATCCAGGAATCTCTGTACCTGTATAATTCCCAGTTAATAGTGGAGTAATTAAAATCACCCATGAATATGGTATTGGGTTAGGTGAGTGTTTCTGATAATTATAAATACATGGTATGGGTTTCCTGGCTCATAGATGGGGACCAATAGCTTGCTCAGATGCATTGTCTTGTCTGACCAGCTTTGAGGTATTTTTTGATATAAATTGAGACACATCCGCCACTAGTCCTGTCTCTTTTCAAGTAAAGTCACTGTAATAAAAAATATTAATGTCAGTTCACATTGCCTACATCAGTATAAATAAATATATATATATATATATGTATATATATATATATATATATATTTTTTTTTTTTAATGTATTTACACTTCATTGACTGGGTTAGTTCCACTAGGCCAATGACCTCTTTTCAGGTTAGTCCCATCTTGGCAGTCATATGTCTTAACCTGTTACTAAATATAATCTGCACAGAACAATAATCCTGCATTATCTGTGCTGAATACACATTTTACTGTCTGTTCTTTGTATAAATTAACCCTGGGATTTAACAAAATCCACATAGGCACAGTGTAGAGCCTATGTGGTATGTATCCATGTAGACAGCTACAGTTCCCCTCGGCAGCATGCCATGCATATTAATGATGGCATGCTGCAGAGGGAGAGCATAGGAACAAAGATATTGAATCCATGTAGGGACAAGTGCAGAGGCTACCCCTGGTTGTGGATGCCTGGTCAGATGTTATGTACAGTGTGAGGTTCCCTGTAATGTTCTGCACTACTGTTGAAATGCCGTGAAAGTATCTTATATGTGTGATATATGTTTATGATGTGCTAGTTGTTATAATATTTACATTATGTAAATGTATTTTTTTTTATTGATGTATGTTTGCACAGCATGGAGCACAGTAATGCCAAGCTGCACTCACATATAGACAGCTGACACCTGCTACACATCTAAAAATAGAAACCGGATGTAATTAATTATCATAATTAAACGATTATTTTTTTTTTTAAATTGCAGTTTGCCTGGCGCAGAGAGAAGTGTAGCAAAGCTGAGTGGCACTTATACATACATAGTCAACACCTGCCAGTCATCTAAACATAATGTAATCAATTCCAAAACACTGTGGGACTCAAAAATGGCCAAAGACTCCAGTATATCTTTCATTTAGTGGGGAGAAAATTTTCACATAAGCGCTTTCACAGTATCCTGCATCATCAGATGTGATATAACACTCAATTAACTCTCCTTAATTACTAAAATCAATTACAACTATCTAAGTCACATGACTTACAAAATTAAAGATGACATACACAAAATTCCACCATAAACTGCAACACAAAAACTTCCATAAAACTGTTTTAACAAGAATATATATCATAGAAGAACATTAAAACATTAAAAAACATTAAAAAGCAAAACATATACATTCAGAAACAATAAAAACCGGGGCGTGGCCAAGGATGAACACAGGATAGCAGCAGATATCTTCAGCTCCACCAATTTCATTACATTGACAGGAATTAATTACTTAAAAAATTAATTCTTGAAGTAATTTTCTTTCTAAATATGTTTGTTTTATATAGTTCTTGAACTATATCTAAAAAAGAAAGGAAATCTTAATAATATTCCTGTCAGAAATTACTTTGGAAATTTTCCTGTCAGTTTATCAGTCTGAAATGAGTTCCAGTAAGACAAATTCTCAAGACTCCAGCATCAAGAAAGAACTTCAGTCTCTGATAATTATAGTCCAGCAACTTACTGCTAAGATGGATAAAATGGATACTAAAATAGACACTTTCATAGAAAAAACTACAAAACAAATAGACTTGTTACATATGGACCTGCAACAACAGAAGATCCAGATGACAGGCATAGAAGAAGCTGTGAATGACATGGAAAATAAAATACAAGAAGAGGAAATCAACATTGAGTTTCTGTTGAAGCAAAATACACATTTACAAACAAAACTGGATGACCTGGAAAATAGATCTAGGTGCAATAACATTAGGATTTTTGGACTGCCAGAAAATATTGAAGGTAACAATATTACTTCTTTTTTAACAACATGGCTCCCTAAAACTTTAGATTTACCAGAAGCATTCTCTTTTGGTATCGAAAGAGCACATAGATCTATAGCTAATACTAACTCTAAGAAAAACTATCCTAGATCAGTTATAGTTAGATTTCTATCATCTTTTGATAAAGAGATGGTTCTTAACTCTGCTTGGGCTAAAGCTCCTGTTAAGTTTAATGAGACAACTGTGCATTTTGACAATGACTATTCTTCCATGGTAATTGCTAAAAGAAAAGTTTTTCTGCCACTAATAAGGGAGCTTAAAAAAGCACAGTTTAAAACATACCTTCTGTTTCCTGCCAAGCTTAAAATCTTCCTTCCTGATGGTCCTAAGGTCTTCGATGATTTAGACTCTGCTTTACTGTTTGTCAAAGAAAAAGGATTTTGGATAAAATAGAAGAAATGGAATGGGCTAGTTCTTCATTAAAGAGATTGGCAACTGAAGCTTCCTGGAAGACTTCAGAGAAGAAGAAGAGACTAAAAACAAATGATTTGTTATATGTTTTTTTCTCTCTCATCATTTTAGTTCATTATTAATCTTTTGAATATAGTTCCTGCATTTCCAGAAAGCCACAAATATTTTGGAAAAGATTTAATCAAAGTTATTCTCTATGTGCAAAGAAATGTTTTGTTTCATAACCAGTCAAAATGCCTGAGGATTTAATGGCAGGCTGTGACTCGATTTGTTTTCTTTCTGAAAAAGTAAGGTTAGTAATTTGATACTTTTTTATCTTTATCTTTTTTTTTCCTTCTTCTTTTATTATTTTCTTTGTTTAAACAATTACATTCTATTTAGATTATGTAGTGGGTAAAGGGTGGGGGAGGGCAGGAGAGAACAGTAATGAAAATATCATTAATAGAATAATAACATATTTATTTCTTGTAAAAGTTTATAAGTTCTTCAAATGCTATTTCTAATTATACTTTCTTGATTATACTGCTTATGCTTGTTTGTAAATAATCTGTCATGCTTTAACTAATAATAATCAGAACTAAATAAGAGTAAATCATATGTTTTATTTTTAACTCTATTAATATAAACAGTAAGTAACATTCCATTGTATATACTTCTTACAGCTTTCTCTTACATTTTTTATTTCTGCCTCACTCCCTTTTATTTTCTACTCTCTTTTCTTTTCTTTATTAATATATAGAAATGCTTTTGACTGTGTGGGCACAGTGAATAATAGGATTTGTATGAAAATTGAGTTGGGAGAAGAATGCTGAGTTTTATTGCTTGTTGGTAATTTTGAGTTTAATTTCACTTGCATAGAGGCTGTGATGATCTGTGGAATACATTGTGGAGGTTCTGTCATGTTTAGATGCATTTACACTGCTAAATGAATGTTTGTCACTAGTTTTTAATAAGTTTCCCGCCAAAATGTTAAGAGAGACAATCTGGGATGTGGGCTGTCTTATGCACAATGCCCTTGAGTTACCTCAGAATCTTCAAACCACAGAATTCTCACAGAGAAACTGAAAGCAGTTAGTATAAACATTGACAAGGTTATCACACTGACACACCACAGATTCAGGAAAAATACTCTGTTCATAAAATATGTCAGTTATAATGAGTTTAAATGATGTAGTTTCTTGTAGTAAGTAAATGTCTTATTTTAGAAGGCATAAAAAATGAAACATTTATTTAAATGTTTTTGAAAATCTACTTAACAGCAGCATAATAATCTGTGTTAAAAATTTGTGTTCCAAACATATACTTTACTATAACTCATTTAATTCATCTGATTGACAAACATAAATAATCTTATAACTCTATTCTGGAAGAAATGTCATGTGATATATTTTAAAGCAGTAGGTTAGCATGATTGTAAAATCTGGTTACCAATATGTGTTTGCTGTGCATTATTTTGTATAAAGCAGACAGATTTATTCTAGGGACAGCAAGTAGGATAGTGCTCTATAAAGACACAACTCAGTGAGATCAGATATATATATATATATATATATATGTGTGTGTGTGTGTGTGTGTGTGTGTGTGTGTGTGTGTGTGTGTGTGTGTGTGTGTGTATGTATGTGTGTGTGTGTGTGAGTGTGATGGCTTTTTTTCTGAGAATCTGCATAACTATCCAATATGATTTATAATAATTTCTATGAATACAATATTTTACTCTATTGACAAAATGAATGTTTGCCACAAGTTTTAATAAGTTTCCCGCCAAAATGTTAAGGGAGACAATCTGGGATGTGGGCTGTCTCGTGCACAGTGTCCATGAGTTTCCTCAGAAGCTTCACTCACAGAATTTTCACAGAGAAACTGAAAGCAGTTAGTATAAACATTGACAAGGTTATCACACTGACACACCACAGATTCAGGAAAAATACTCTATTCATAAAATGTGTCAGTTATGATGAGTTTAGATGATGTAGTTTCTTGTAGCAAGTAAATATCTTATTTTAGAAGGCATAGAAAATGAAACATTTATTTAAATGTTTTTGAAAATCTACTTAACAGTAGCATAATAATCTGTGTTAAAAACTTGTGTCCCAAACATATACTTTACTATAACTCATTTAATTCATCTGATTGACAAGCATAAATAATCTTATAACTCTATTCTGGAAGAAATGTCATGTGATATATTTTAAAGCAGTAGGTTAGCATGATTGTAAAATCTGGTTACTAATATGTGTTTGCTGTGCATTATTTTGTATAAAGCAGACAGATTTATTCTAGGGACAGCAAGTAGGATAGTGCTCTACAAAGACACAACTCAGTGAGATCAGATATATATATATATATATATATATATATGTGTATGTGTGTGTGTGTGTGTGTGTGTGTGTGTGTGTGTGTGTGTGTGTGTGTGTGTGTGTGTGTGTGTGTGTGTATGTATGTATATATGTGTATGTGTATATGTATGTGTGCGTGTGTATGTGTGGGTATGTGTGTGTGTGTGTATATGTGTGTGTGTATATGTATGTGTGTGTGTCTGTGTTTATGTGTGTGATGGCTTTTTTTTTAGGTAATAACGCAGGTGTTTCTGAGAATCTGCATAACTATGCAATATGATTTATAATAATTTTTATGAATACAATATTTTACTCTATTGACAATAATGAGTTTAAGTAAATGCTCATATACAAACAATTCAAGATTTTTTGGAAGCTGTTGATAGAATTCACATGACAGAAAATAGATGCATCTTAATGCATGTAATGTCTGAATCATATTAGCCAAAGTTTTTGATTTAAATGAATGTTAGAACATAATTTTCTCTCCTCTTGATTTCTAACATTAAGATTATTTGAATGCTATTAGAATACAAGTGTTATATATTACATAGATCTATATAATAGTATGAACAGTTTTTTTAAAAAAAGTTTATTTTAGTTTATATGATGCTGTTTTACCAAATGTGTAGTTTTGTCTTGATAGATAATTGAATTGAAAACTGTTAACCTCAGTTAAATATAACTAGTATTAAATTGATAAGGTGGTAGCTGAGGTACTGCTGCTTAGGGTAGGGGGTTAACTTGAGTAGTAAATACTGCTCTAAGTTGGAGTTTTCAACTCCAGGCGGGATGCAAGGTTTAATCCTTACATTATTTTCACTTGTTCATTGTTATATGTATATAGTTTTGGCATCCACAATATATTTTGTACACTCATTGTCACTACAAACAAAATTGAATCCTATACAAAATCCCATAAGAGATTTAATAAAAACAGCTATATTTAAAGGTACACCTAAAAGAGGAGAAGTAACATTATTTATCTTGTTATTTGTTATTTCGATCATAAGATTCTTGAGTTTTAAAAATGCCAAATGACATCTTTAAAAGGAATTTCTTTAAACATTAATGGATTGAATAATCCGTGTAAAAGGGCAAGCCTAATAAGATACATTAATCTACACAAGGCCAATCTAGTCTTCCTGCAAGAAACCCATCTCTTGAAAAAAGATATTGATAAACTAGCCACTAATAAGTATACAGTATTGGTTAGTTCAGAGCACACTCAGAAAAAAAGAGGAGTGGCTATTTTATGGAATAAAAGTATGCCCATTCCTAAAACCATTAAGTCTTATCAGGATGACAAAGGAATGTTTTTGTATGGTTACAATACAAATTAATGGGAAGACTTACACTTTAATTAATGTATATTGGATACCTGGAATTGGTATTAATACAGTGAAACATCATATTGATAAGATCATATCAATCTCTGTAGGGGATATTATTTTAGCTGGTGATTTTAATTGTATACTACATGAAAGTGATACTACCAATATAAAGAAAAGAAGAATTACATCTAATGCAAAACATTTAAATGATTTTGCTAATTCTTATCATTTGAATGATATTAATAATCAGATAGAGTCAAAATCATTACCATACACCTTTTTTCCTAACAGATACAAAACTTATTCAAAAATAGATAGGGTCTTTATTTCTAACCAGATGGTAACAGATTTAATTAATTCCAAAATCATTTCATGTCCTATATCTGATCATAACTCAATTGTTTTTGAATTTATGATAAAAAATACTCATAATGTTCAGATCAAAAGGATACCAGCATACTTAACTCAGCTAAAAGACTATAAAGAATATATACTTTCAGAAGTACAACATTTTCTAGACATAAATAATACTCCTGAAGTCTCCATTGTCTACGTTTGGGATGCCTTAAAATCATATCTATATCGACAAAGTATCAGATGGTATAATAACAAAAGGAAATCTTGGTATAAGGAATTGTTAGATATTCAAAGTAAACTAGACTCTTATAAACATAATAATAAAGAAAATATTATGGACAAGAAAGTTATTGAAGAAATAAACAAACTAAATGAGAAATACAAAGAAATTTTAACTCATAAAGTTAAAATAACTTTAGAGAAATACAAGTTTTTGTCTTATTCAATAAGCCCCAAATACTTACATAGACTTAAAAATAAAACAAAAGATTGAATAAACAAAACCATATCAAAGAAATCTTTTCTCTAAGGAAAAGAAGAATGTTTCTAGTATACCAGAAATACTGGATGAATTTAGAAATCACTTTCACAAGATTAACCATAACAACATTAACATGGAACCTAAAGATAAAATAAAGGAGTTTATAACCACAAACATGAATAAAAGCTTAATAAACAACAGATTAAACTATTGGACAAGAGTATTTCATATACAGAAGTTATTACACAAATAAATAAGCTTAAATCAAACAAAGCACCGGGTAATGATGGTATTATACCAGAGATATATAAAATCCTTTCTAAAACTACATATTCATTAATACATAAGGTTTTTATTCTGGCCCAAACTGAGTTAATAACCCCCATCTTGGCAATATACATTTATTTCACCAATTTTAAAACCTAATAAAGATCCAACTAGATGTTCTTCATATCGACCCATCTCATTACTTAATGTTGATTATAAAATGTTTATGAGTATTTTTGCTGATAGATTGAAGACAATTATCCCCGGCATTATAGACATAGATCAGACGGGCTTCATTGTAAATAGAAATACTTTTGATAATATAAGAAGAACTTTAACATTAATTGATTTTGCAAATAGGAAAAAGAAAGATTTAACACTTATTAGTCTTGATATAGGTTCAGCATTTGATTCAGTAAGTTGGGACTATCTGTTTACCTTACTGAAATGCACAAATTTCTCTGATGCATTTGTAAATTTAATTGAGCATTTATACAAAGGAATGCTGGCTTATATTAAGGTAGGAACATATGATTCACAAAAAATACCCATTCTTAAAGGTACAAAGCAAGGATGTCCACTTTCTCCACTAGTATTCACTTTAGTAATGGAGCCTTGGGCTAATTTGATTAGAAACAGTACTGACATAGAGGGTTTTGAAATAGAAGAAAATACAACATCAAAAATTCAACTTTTTGCAGATGATGTTCTATTTACATCAGCAGGATCTAATTCTTCTATGCAGTCTTTATTTGATAAAATGATGAATTTTAAAAGTATTTCTGGTTTAATATTCAATGAAGAAAAAACTAAAATACTACCTATATATACACGAAAAAATACTCTCATTAGTGATTTTACTAAATATGTACCCAACTCAGGTCAGATAACTTATTTAGGTATAATACTATCTAAAGATATCAAATCTATTATATATAATAACTATAATACCTGTTTTCTTAATATACAAAATCTTTTTAATACCTGGAATAATATGTTTTTACTATGGAGGAGAGACTTACAATTATTAAAATGATAATATTCCCCAAGATTTTATACTTAATACAATCAATAATACTTTCACCTACAAAAATAACTATCAAGAAACTGAATACACTAATGTTAAATTTCTTATGGGCACTTAATAGACCTAGGATTGCATTAAAGAAACATACTAATAGCTGGTCTCAAGGGGGTATTTCTTTTCCAGACTTTAATTTATATATTATCTCTTCTATTATAAAAGTTATTACTTTATTAATAGATCGGTCATATGTCACAAAATGGAAAGATTATTGGGAGCTAATTAGTATGCACTTCATGAAAATCTCCTTAACACATAAAAATATGATTATAAATAACTCCATGTTGTGGTTGCTAAAGGAATTTTGTACTTCACCTATTACACCTAAACATATGGTCTGTTACCCATTAAATATTATTATTAGTTATCGTAACTTTATATTCATGCACCCTAAGTATAGGGAATGGAATTTTATTGTATTCCTATAATTTATACTCAGGGTATGCTTATGTCATCTACTTCTGAAGGAGCTCATTTAGCTATAGATAATAATCTAAAGTACTGGTATCAGCTGATATCTGATAATAAAGTTAAAAATCTAGATTTCTTAAAACAAGAATTTGATCTAAGAGAAACTTGCTGGTTAGAGGTTCAGATCTTTAGACAACATCTCATTGATAGAATAGATCTAATGTCTATAACAGTTAAAGAATCTATTCCAAAACTGATTGATTACTTGATAATAAATTTACAGCATAAAGTTTCTGATAAAGGTAAACTTTCATATATACATAAAATTATCAGACAAGAAACTTTTTACAATGTAGATTCATACTGGAATTATTTCACCTCTATTAATGGGGACCCACCAACTCAACAAGATAAACAATATATATTGGAATCTGCTTATAGAACTACATCTTCCATTGTCTGGAGACTTTATACATGGAAATTTTACATAGATCTTTTATACACCTTTGATGATGAATAAAATTAATAATAAAGATAATCTATGTAAGAGATGTAATGTAGAAATTAATGCTGACTGGGCTCATATGTTTTATGACTGTATGAAGTTGAAAGAATACTGGAAGTCAATTAATGAATTTTGCAGGCTCTTTTACAGATAATTTCATTATTTCTAAGTCTCTTATATTATTCAACACACCTGTACCTCAATGTGTTAAAAGATTAAGCTTCCCTTGTTATGGTCTATCCTAGCAGTGGCTAGGAAAATAATAACTAGAAATTGGATTTCAGATACACCTCCTTCGTTCAATGAATTTAAAAATGTTATGAATATAATGTGTCATATGGAAATAAGCACAATTAGAATGAGAACAACTAGAAAAACATCACATTTTATTGTATGGGATAATTTACAAAATTTGTTAAAAAAATTCTAATTTCAATAGCACAGTATTTTAGTTTAATTAATTGATCTGATTGTAGTGGATGTCTTTGTAAATACTTTAGTTGTTTTGTTGGATATTATAATAATACCTATTTTTAATTATTTGTATAAAATTGTTATGATATTTCTCTTATATGTTAAAACAATACACTTGTTTTGAAAAAAAAAAGAAACAATAAAAACCTTTTTATTCATTTAAATAAAGGTTTTGCCTTTGACATAGGTTGGATGGGAAATTTTTCATTACGGCCATGTCCAAAATCACCACTAAGCCTAATAATCCATTTGGCCTCGAGTTGTTCTGTATGGTTCTTAATGTCCTTGCCTCAAATAGTCTCCATAACTCTAATGATAACCATAAATTTGAAGCTATGTTCATGATTGCTCTCCTTAATATGTCTAGCTAGAGCATTAAAACTACTTAACTTACTAATATGGTAGAGATATTGTTTAATCCTATCTTTTAAACACCTATCTGTTTTACCAGTGTAAACCTTTTGGCATGACAAACAGTGTGCTAAGTGAACAACATGTACTGTATTGCAGGTAGCAGAAACATTAAATGTATAGTGTCTATGCTGGACCGGATGTAAAAAGCTTCCTCCTGTATCTATGTATTTGCATGCTGTACATTTCCCACATGGTTTAGTAAAGCAAAAGCTACTCATAGCATTATTGTCCCTTGGATAACATAATTGCCTTTTCAAGGACTTCATATTTTTAAATAAAAATTTTGGTTGAGTGTCTATCAATTTTCTAATTTCATCATCTGTAGTTAGCACAGGCCAACATTTAGATTCTACATTCATTTCTAATTTGAATGAGAAAGCTGCTGTTGATATTGTGTCTTTAAAGTCCAAGATACATGTGCTAGAGAGTGACTTGTTTAAGTTCAAAAGACACCAACTATAGTGCTTTCATTTGGAAATTTGAATTTATTAAGGTTTAGTCCCTAGAGGACTTTGTGTCTTGCAAATGCTCACATAGGGCAATCACTATCTGACTTGTTGACTGAATGGCAGAGGGTTGTCTTAGAATGTAGTACCAAATACATGCAGCTTCCATTGAACCTTTTGCAAAATGAAGCTGAACATTTGTACTGTAGTGTTATGCAGCAATATAATGAGTTAAGGTAATAGTTTCCACTGAAATTTTCGATAACCATGTTTGTGATCTGGCTGATATGGTCTCCATGTTTGAAAGGAGACTGATTAAGACTAAACTGAAGAGATGAACCAGGGATCACACTGACGTCAACAGTGGTAATGTTTTTACTTGGCCAAGAATTACTTTTTTCACCAGTCGGAACTTGGATTCAGACGAGCCCCACTTTGTTATGACAACCACTACTTCAGATGTTAGTGATATGTCATCTTCCAATAAGATGCTTCCCAATAAAGTCAGCTACAAAACCATAGGGGTGGAACCTCCTAGAGAATTAGGTGCCAGAAGAAAGACATTTACCGTTGAGACACAGGTGCATAGACCGTGCACCCAGAGGGATAAGGAAAGAGAGAAAAGTGACGTTTTAAAATATGTTGCATCTTCTTTTATACAAAAGAATTTAATCTTCCCTCTTCCCATCCAGAGTCAAGATTTACTGAATGAGAAACACCGCTCCAAGAGCCGCTCAAGAGTGAAAAGGAAACCAGAGAGAGATCTTATAGGACCACCGAGCAAAAAGAACGTGCTCAAAATAGGCAAGGTGCCTTGATATGGAACTTATCTACATGTACATTAACACCAGTTGAATGCAGTGTGCTGTCAAAGGGGCTTTTGTTTATCCCCACTCAGAGTTCTGACTTTACAGAGGTAATTTTAGGATTAAAGACATTTAAAAGAAATATAATGTTGAAGTTAACTTATAAAGATACTTCTGCTGGTTATAATGAACACTTGTCTTTTAGAAAACCTAGTATGTCTGTACCTGTATTGAGTTCACTAGTCATGCTTTTTAGAAACTATGTATTGATGAGTTTTACAAGATGAATGATGGTAGAAACAAATCTTATAAACACTTTATTTTGACAAGAGAAGAGCATTTAGCTTTGAACAAATTGCAAAACAATCCTGATATTGTAATAAGATCGGCTGACAAGGGTGGGCCCATTGTAGTACTTGATAAAGAGTGGTATACTATTGAAATGTCTGCAATGTTTTCAGACATCAATTTTTATTTTAGAGTTAATAAAAGTAGGGTGGATTATATGGTTAAGAATATAAGCTTTATGCTAAATGGTTTGTTAACCAGTAATAAAATAGATAGGTCTTTATTTGATTATTTTTTCTATGACTAACCCACTGATACTTATCATACAAGGACTACCTAAACTGCATAAGAACTCTGTATACCCCCATTACACCCTTTAGTTGCATGACATAATTGGTGTAGTGAGCCCATGTCTGTATACATTGGAAAGCTCTTAGACTTATTTTGAACACAAATATGTATATTTTGAGAGATACAAAAAATGTTTTAACTGATTTATTTTTAGCTACTCGAGACCTAGTTATTGATAGTACTGTGGTTTTGGTCACTCTTGATCTGAATTTCATCTTCACTGTCATTCCCAATAATGTTAGTATCTTGAGTTTTATACAGTTTTTGAGTTGACATGATTGTTTTACTAATGAACAAATTGATCTGTATATTGTTCTCCTGAGACGTATTTTGGCTAATAATGTTTTTGTTTTCAATAAAGTTTTTTATTGGCAAAAGAATGGCATAGCTATGGGCACATCTTGTGTCAATAGTAATGCCAATGTTGTTATGGCCACATGGGAACAGGAACATGTTATACATGGACCATACAGTAGATTTGTCTTTTTTATCATAAATTTGTTGATGATATATTCATTTTATGGGGTGGATCTTTTTCAGAGCTTTGTGCCTTTCAGGAATATATTAATTCAAGCACTTCTTAGCTTTATCTGAAAAGAGTATGGGCTGGATTCACGATGGCTTGCACAGAGTCTAAGAGTAGAGTAAGACTCCATGCAGCCATCATGTCCGACGAGCGATCCAGGAACAGCCTGTAGGGGCGTGTAAGAGAGCTCCTAAAATGGCTCTTACACTGACAGGGCCGGGACATGCAAATTACCTCAATTGCAACTGAAAGGCATGCAAATGAGGTAGATTTGCGATCCAGGAAACCCGAACCTGTCCGAGTAAGAGTAGTGTTATCTGCAGAAATGTACTCAGTTGACAACTGAGTACTGTTCTGCAAATAGCAAAATGGAGCTGTGACAGCTCCAAATAAAGGTTGCATCCAGTAGAGGAAGCATGCCAATGGCCAAATATATGGCCATTGGCAATGTTACCCGATGCAAAATGAAAAGTAATTTAATTTTTTTCCGATTTTCCATGTTTAAGCGTAGCGCAGCATCGCGCAAACGGGTTGCGCTCTAAAACACAGAAAAATAAAAATTAAAACCCACAAATGTGGATTTTATGGGGATTTGTATTTTACAATGCAAGGCAATGGCAGGCTGAAGACAACATGGCTACTGAGTAGGGGTTGCTAAGGGGGAAACTCAGTCTAAGAGATGTAACCAAGTATTAGTAGGCAATCCTATGTAAATGACGGTAAGGATGAATGACGGTGAATCCCAAGTCTACATAGCAAATGAGCATAGTCAGTAGAGTGTAAGACTAGGATAAGGGGAGTAACAAGGTAGGATATAGGTGACATCAGGAGGGGTATGTATGAAAGAAGATAATCTCATTGGAGCAGAGTATCATGTGTTAGCTGTCAGTTGCTCATCACTGGAAGAGGTGTGTCATCAGGTATCCTAGCTGAAGTCAAGAAATAGAAGGTGCACACTGTGGGTATCCCCAAAGTTTCTTGTAAAAATGTTTGCAACGTGTATGTGCGCATATGCGTGCCTATAAACCCGAGTAAGACAGTGTGTGCACGTGGAAGCGTGAGTGCGCGTGTTGAAGCTGGGGTAAACATGTATAAGGTGGTTTAAAGTCTTGTAAGCGCCTCTGCGCTCATGTGTGCACGTTTAGGCAGGAATTAGCTAGTGTAAGTCCGTCTAAACCTGTGTGCGCGCATGTTAGCATGTGTACGCGCGTCTGCGGTAGTGTGCGCGGCCCTGTCCCCTGAGGAAATGTAAAGGGAAAAGGAAGCACAACAAACAGTAGGAAGTTAACCAGGGAAAGTAAGCAGAGCTAGCAGGTGGAAATAATCAGAATCAGGCAATTACACAGGCAGTAAACCAGCCCAGCCCAGCCCAGCACTTAAAACTCTGCAAACAACTTTTCCCCATGTATTGCTCAGAGACACTGCAGCACTGCAGTAAGCTAAGAGAAATGAATACTGAAAAGGCTTAACTGAGACAAAGAAATGTTAGGAGCTGCCATAGCTGTCATAAACCGACATACGCAACATGCTGAGGGTGGTGACAATAGGAATGTTGCCAACCAACCCCCAGTGAGGAAACGGAGAAGAGTGTACAGGCCCAGGGTAACCTACCAGGAGCTACATGTGCTGGAGATAGTGGAGCGCTATAGAGTGGACAGAGACCTCATGCAGCAAATTGTTCAGATGTGCAGGCCATGCCTCACACACAGAACCAACAGAGGGGGACCCATTCCAGTGGAAACCAAGGTATGTGATGGCCTACAAATACTAGCAAAAGGTACCTTCCAGAGACCAACTGGTGATATGATGGGGATATCACAGGCATCAGCATCCAGGGTACTGCACCAGTTTCTGGATGCTATGTCAGCACATGTCTGTGATCATGTATATTTCCCCAATTCCCATGAGGTATTGGCCAGCAATATGCGTCTCTTCCAGCAAATAGAAGAATACCCTGAGGTAGTGGGTGCAATAGACTGCACGCACATATGCATCAAAGCACCAGCCGGTGAGCAGGGTAGGGTCTACTTCAACCGCAAGAGCTTCCCCTCCATCAACTGCCAGGTCGTGTGTGATGCCCAGGGCATAATACTGAATGTGTGTTCTGGCTGCACTGGAAGCTACCATGATTCCCATATCTGGCATCTGATGCAGCTGTACCAGACATTTGCCAATGGGGACATCCCACATGGTCACCTAGTGGGGGATGCTGGCTATGCACTGCAGCCATGGCTGATGACACCCATCAGAAACGCACACACACCTGAACAGGAATGCCATAATGAGGCACAGGCACAAACACGAAATGTAATCGAGCGTGTGTTTGGGCTGCTCAAGTCACTGTTCCAGTGCCTGGACTCATCTGGTGGAGCCTTGCAGTACACTCCAACTACATGTACCCAAATTGTCATGGTATGTCCTATGCTACATAATATGATCCTGCGAAAACAGCTGCAGCAGGACCAGCATAGGCCTGCCCCAAACAGCCCCCCACCATTGCCAAGGTCATCACAGGCAGAGTGTGACTCAGAGGAGGAACAACCTGAGCCTGCCCCAGTAGGCAGAAGGAGGCGCGCCCAGTATGCTTTGGCCTTGGCAAAGAGGCAATGTATAGCACATACACTGGCTCAGTAGGAACCCTGGAAATTATATCTCTCTCTGACCCACACATATAGTAAAAGGGATGCCTAAGTTGACACTACCTGCTTCAAACATGTACAGGGAGTGTAGTATGTGCATCTGACATAGGCAGCCCTGCAGCACCACCTGAAGCATGATTGCCATGTGTCAAGCAATTTAAGGTAGTGCTAAACAGCATTTACCACCATGTAGTATATGCAAACAGAATACGCACACCAACTAGTACAACTGTGGTCAGTGTCGAGTAATATTGGGCAATGTCCAGCAAAGTTGGTGAATATACAGCAATTTCGGACAAGCCTGGTCTAAGTAGGGCATAGCAGAAGAAAAGCCAACATGGTCATATTTGCTTAATTGGCCCTTAAGCAGTCTGGTCTGCTCAGTATGGAAATATAAAGCAGTGATGGGCCTCGAACCCAGGATACTGTGCACCATAGTTAAAGTACTGAACCACTAAACCATGACAGCATTGCACTGTTTAGCCAGTATTAAGGAATGTTGATAAGTCTATGCAAAGTATCTCATGGAAACCCTGCAGGCACAGCATAATCCCTGTTGAGTTATGACACAAAGTGAGTCTTGCAGTAAGAACAGAACTTGACTTCCAACACACACAGTATAAATGTTAATATTGGTCATGTTCACACACATCCACAAATGTAGTGGATGTCAGATTGCAACATACTGAAAGGTCACACTGGGCATGCTCACACACTTGGATAAATGAGACATATGTCAGGCAACAAAACATGGAAAGCCTGAACTAGGCATGCTCACACACTTAGGCCATGTCTGACTACAGCAGTGGGCCTCACATCTGGCAGTTGCATGTGTTAACCCAGGAACCTCTCACTATCCAGCAATCTGCCCTGTGCACACAGTTACATGACAACAGACAACAGACACATATAATATAGTGGAACCCTGCCATGATCAAACATGTTCCACAGATACCTAAGTTGTTCATAGAAACTGGGAAAGCAAAGACGATAAAGACCTGCAAACAGTATCAGCAGTAAATATTGTGCATCCCGAGCAGAAGCATAGGTTCAGAGGTCGATAGTAGGCTATCTGCCCTAGGGTATGTACAAGCCTAGCCAGAGTGTGTTTGGCTTTTGCAGCCCTGTCAGAGTACTACACTGTGCCAGTGAATAGTAGGTCACACAAGATAGCCCATGTATGTTTAGGCTACTGTGGCTGTGTCTAGCAGGGACACAGAAGAGATCCCAGAGGTGAATTTGCAATTTCCCATCCATGTGTCCAGATTTGGCTTGAAGAGGGTCAGCGAGGGGCTATGTCTAATATGAATTGGGATTCTATTCCAGAGTGAGGGGAGTCTCTGTGAAATGAATCTGTCCCTCCAGCATGTCCATTTTATTCCTGTGCTGAGGTTTAAGTCCCTGGAGTGTGCATCTCTAAAGGACTTGGATTTTTGAGGTGGAGCATGTCCATTAAATCTGGATTTGACATGGCTTTGTATGTCAGGCATAGATTGCCTCCGAGTAGGTGGTAAGCAACTGAGTAGAGCTGGAGTTTCCTTAGTTGAGCTGCATATGACATCTGTTTGTAGCCCATGACCCTCTTGGAGAGGTACTTTTGGGACTCTCCAGGTGCTGCAGGTGTTGGGTAAGGTACATCCCAACAGGGCCATTGTATTCAAGTATGGTGCTTATGACTGACAAGTAGACTGGCACAATTACCTCACTTGATGTAGATGCAAACTCGTTCATGATAAAGTGGCATATATAGAAGGTGTTTGTAACCACTTTTGCAATGTGATTATCAAAGGAGAGATTACTATCTACATTGGTCCACAAATTGCAAGTTACTACTTCTGTACTTAATGGATTAATACTTATGAGGTAATTTGTGTGCACTTTGTTTTTCACAAAGGGAATGACTATGCACTTTTCAGCATGTAGCTCGAGCATGTGGCTCTGGCAGCAAACATCCATCTTTGTGAGACCCTTCTGGAGGATGCTTGTGTTAGCTGGAGAGTCAATTATGGCCCCCAGTTTGCAGTCATCTGCAAACCGTGTCAGCCATAATGCCCCCGTGTTAGCCTGAACCTCAGAGAAGTATATATCGAACTAGAGAGGTCCCAGAACTGAGCCCTGTGGGATGCCACTTGTAACTGGTTTGTATTTGAACATGGCACCTGCAATTCTGACAATGTGAGTTCTATCCCTGAGCCAGTTTGCAACCCATCTTCTGATATAGGGGTTGATATTTAAGCTGTTAAGCTTATGTATGATATCCGAGTGGGGTATTGTGTTGAATGTTTTTGCGAGGTCCAGATTTTTTGTGTGGACTACCTTGCCCTCATCCATAGCTTTGGTAACTGTTTCAAAGAAATCAACTAGGTTTAAGAGGCAAGATCTGCCCTTAACAAAGCCAAATTGGGTAGGGTCCAGTGTCTGGAGGCTCCCAATGTCTTTGTTTATGAGTTCCATGATAATATGCTCCATAGCTGTACAGACCAGACTAGTCAGGCTTATGGGGCGATAGTTTCCAGGGTCTGTTGTGGCACCACCTTTGTGGAGTGGAACCACTGTAGCTGTATGCCATTATTCGGGTACATATCCTGTAGTAAGGCTAAGTTTGAACAGTGACTTAATGTGAGGGTTCAGTTCTTCCTGGAGCTTGTGTAAGACACAGCCTGGGATACCGTCCAGTCCCATAGCTGCTGTGTTTCTGCTTTGGTGAGGGCAGCTTTCACCTGTGCATCTGTGATGTCAGGGAGGTTACATTCAGTTGGGATAGGCATTTGTTCCTTTGTGGGTGAAGGGGGGAGAGGTTTGTGCTGAATCTGTCTGCCAGGATGATGGATGTCTGTAGTTTCAGTATATTTTGTACTGTTATGCAACAATTCAGAGCATATCTGGGAGTTTCCACCCATATTATGGACATAACTAAAGAAGGACTTGTGATTATCTTTAGTGTCTAGGGCAATTTCACTTTGCTGCATTTCATCAGTGTTTGTGGATTTGGTTCGTTTTTTGCTAAGCACCTTTTTGCCAGTCATTATGTTACCGAGTGGAGCTGCCAACTTAGCGGATGTTACCTGCTTTGCTGAAATAGTAAGCCAAAGAGAGAAAAAGTTTTGTAATTCCAATTTTGATGTTTGGAATATGGGCATTAATAAGCAGATCGATGATCGGTTCTGTTCCTTAGAAAGACTAATGAACAAAGAATCTGCTTTGTTCCTAGATACTTGTCTTTTGGAAAAGTATGTAGACCTAAATTTAACTCCCAGAGGTCTATGTATAGATAAATTGCCTGCTGCTGAATTTACGGAAGAAGAACATGATTTGCTTAGTGAGTGGAAAGCAGCATCTCTTGAATGCACCAACAAGTGGCTCCGCATATTAATCAAGCGGAACCAAAGGGCGCATGAGAAGCTCCAAAATGAGATTCTGCACTTGCAGGATGAGGTGGTGGGGGAATCCTGTTTTAAAGTGCAGTTTGCCAAAATTACTGAAAAAATAAGTAAAATGGAAACGGAAATATTATCACGGAAGAGGAACAAGCTTTCACGCGACATGAAGGACTACGAGAGTGGATATTTTCATGGCAGCGCGATACTTCACGGAGCAGATCTAGGGTTCAAAAAAACCCGCGAAACCAACGTACACAGCGCAGCATTTCGGCATCTTCAGGGGAACGAGAAAGAAATCATGTTAAAAATGTGACTTTTTCTAGTTCTAATAATGGACCTAGTGACTTAATTTGTACGAATGGCTCTTCCTCCAATACTCTTGCGCCTGATGCCTCCTTTCAGACCAATAAATCTGGTCGAGGGAGAAATGGACGTAAGGGCAGGAATCGGTTTAAGGAATGAGCGTGTAAGTAATTTATATGATGAGAATTTATGTTTGGTCAACTTGTCTAATTTGAATATTAACGAGGCAATGAATTCAGTATTGTTGAAGGGAAGCAAGTTTGTACCAACATTTTTTCCTTCATTGAGTGACATTTATTTTGACCTTAAAAAATTTGTAAGAAAACTGTATTTGAAAGTTTTTTTATATGACAGTGATTTAAATACAAGCGTTAATGTAAATCTGAATGGTGAAATTCTTAACACTAATGAAAATGTTGATAATGATGATGAATTATTGAATTTATCAGTTTATGATTATGAACATGCTGACTTTGACTTAATTCAAGAAGACACAAATATTAATAGTGATGATGGTGAAATGTTTTTTACGGGCTATGGTAAACTGACTGTTCCACATATAGCATCTGAGAGCACTTTTATACCCAATATAAAGGTGCCAGCCATTTCATCTTTTTTCAAAATAGTATTTAAGGAGATATCTAGATTAATGGAGGATCTGAAAAATGCACCTAAATATTATAATTTGAACAAAGAGGAATAGCTAGCTTTAAAATATATGGAAAAAATGAAAACAGAGTTTATTTTTAAATCTGCAGATAAGGGTGGCAATTGGGTAATTTTAAATAAATCAGATTATTGTGAAATGGTTTCTGATTTATTAAAGAATCAAGATGAATACCTATGTTTAAATAGTGATCCAATTATTGAGTTCAACAGTGAACTGTTGAATCTTTTGGAAAGAGGGGAACGTCTTGGTTTTTTGAATCAATGTGATATAGGTAAACTATATGTTAAAAACCCACTGATGCCGACTTTTTATGCATTATCCAAAGTACATAAAAGTTTAATAAAGCCGCCAGGGAGGCCTATAGTTTTAGGTAGGTAATCTTTTCTGAGTAAAGTTAATATTTTTTTGGATTTCCATCTAAAAAGTCATTTATCTAAAATTTCAGCTCATATTTCTAATACAGAAGATCTATTAGATAAGATTAGTGGAATTAAATGGAATCACAGTTACTATTGGGTAACGATGGACGTGAAGGCATTATATACCAACATTAATAAAAGGTGGGGACTTGAAGCTGTTCAAACCATGTTGGGAGATGGTCCTAGAACTTCATTCCTGATACAATTGTTGGAATTTTGTCTTTCTCACAACTACTTCTGTTTTAATAAAGATTTTTTTCTCCAAATTAAAGGGACGGCTATGGGGGCTGCTTTTGCGCCCTCATATGCCATCCTGTATATGGATTTTTTTGAGAAGTCACATATTTATTTAACCTCTTTCTATCAGAAAAATGTAATTTTTTATAAGCGATTTATTGATGACCTTATATTAATATGTAGTGGTGAAACTTTTGAATTTCTTGAATTTTTTGAAGAGTTAAATAATAATGATCATGGTTTAAAATTTTCTCATGAAATTGATAGAAATAAAATTAATTTTCTAGATATAACTTTATTTCATGAAGATGGGAAAATAGGATATAGACCTTATAGGAAAGAAACTTCTGCAAACATGTTTCTACATGCAGAAAGCATGCATCCGGGACATTTAATCTGGTCCCTTCCTTCTGGTGAATTTCAAAGGATTTATAATCACACTAGTGATGTTAATGAAAGACAATTAGAACTAAGCAAGGTTGAATCCAGGTTATCTAAGAGAGGTTATAGTAATGATCATTTATTATTTTCAAAAAATAAGATATTAGGAATTGGAGATTGTTCAGAACATGAAGATCACCATAAAATTAGATATAAAGATCTAGCTACATCAGTAATAGAAAAAAGTAATAATATTACTCTGAGGAGAAAAAACAAAGATGACATAAAAACTAGTGAATCTAATTTATTTTTTGTCACTAAATATTCCCCTTTATCTAATGAAGTGTGTAATATCATAAGAAATTTTTGGTATTTGATTTGTGAGGATGAAAATATTGGTGTAATTTTTCCCAAACATATATTTTTTTCTTTTAAAAGAGGAAAAAATTTAAATGAGATACTGAATTGTAACTCTTTTAATAACAGTAAAAAGTCTAGCAGTGGTAACACTGAAGGCACCTTTTCATGTGGTCAGTGTAGTGTTTGCAGTAGGATTATCAACATAACTAATATTAATGGAGTGTCTTTTAAAGCTAGACACACTTTCAATTGTAAATCAACAGGAGTAGTTTATCTATTGGGCTGTTCATGTCCCAACATGTGGTATATAGGTCAAACAAAAAGGATGGTTAAAGTTCGAGTTTTGGAACATATAAAAGACATTAGGAATAAAAATGAATATAGTCCAGTGGCCAAACATTTTTTGGAGAAACACAAGAGTGACCATAGCAGTTTGAAATTTTGTGTGTTGGGTAAACCCTTCTGTGAAAATGGGGGATGATTGGTTCATAAGTTACTCGAACTAGAGACCAGGATGATTCTTAAATTTAATAAGTTGAAGCCACATGGACTTAATTTAGAATTAAGTATATAATATTTATTAATTCAGTTAGCTTAGATTCGTATAAATTAATTTAGTTAGTGTTGATACATTTGGTCATATAGGTCATATGTCATGTTTTTGAATTTATCAGAAATGAATTTACTGAGTCATTTGATTCATTATATAATAACAACTTATAGAACATATATAAAATGTCATTGATTCCTATTTAGCAATTTGGTAGTTGCTCAATTTTTTTCTCTAATATATATTATGTAAAAAAAAATTTTGAAATCTTTTTGATATTATTATATATATGTTATATTATTTTATAAATATTGATATTGATATATTAGTTTAATAATACTGTGTAGACTTTTGAGGTTAAAATTCCATTTTAAGTAAATATGTCAGTTTTGAGGATAAAATACTGGTAGAGCACTTTAAATCTGTTTAAAAATGCCATAATTGATTGATTTGTGCTGATTAACTTTGAATAAACTTGTATAAATAATTGTTAACAGCACCAAGTATTTGTGATCCATTTGAGGGCGAAAGGCCGAGGTACCAGATCGCAATAAACGTTGTACTGGCATGGTGCTAGTGGTTTGTGTTTCGTTACAATTTCCCTTTGGAAACTGGCCTTTGATGATTTTATGAGGTATTGAAGTTTCTTGCTAATACTGATCAGAGATGACTTCCATTTGTGGGATTTTGCTCTGTCATGTAGTAGCTTCCTCCTTCAGTTGTATAGCTTATTTATGGCCGGTGTCCACCAAACAGGTCTCCTGTTTTTGGAGGAGTGAGGCTTAGTTTTATTTGGGATAGCATGATCCATGCATTCCTGCAGGTGCTCATAGAATGCATTTGTAAAGGATTCTGCGTATTGGCCTGTTATCCTCTGGCCTGTGGGCTTTGAAGGATTCCACCTCAATCTTGAGAAGTGCAAAGTTGGCGTTTGAGAAATTCTATACAGTGATTTCCTTGGCTGGGGGTGGGGACGGGATATGGATGTCCATGGAAATTTGTTAATGGTCTGATCTTATCAATGAGGGGTTTACCTCTGGTGTGGAACATAGAGTCCCCATGTTGGTCATGACCAGGTCCAATATGTTGTTCCCTCTTGTGGGAGTGGTGACCAGTTGTTCCATCGCATTACAGTTTATAACTTCAAGGAACCGTTGGGCGAGTGTGTTTGGGCATGAGTAGTTGTTACAGTCAATGTTTGGGTAGTTGAAGTCACCCAATAACATAGTTGTAGGAGAGACCTTGATATTCTCCAGTGTTCTCAGGAATGCCAAGTAGGGTTCCTGTAATAGGGAGGGTGTTCAGTAGCAGGCTACAAACTGAAATGCAGTTTGTCCCACTGTTAGTTGCACATGGATGGTTTCTGATGCTTCATGCAGTGCCACTAACCTGGAGGTGTAGGTATCTTTGATGAATATAGATACTACCCCTCCTTTTGTGCTTTGGTCTGAGTTTTGTGTGTGAAACGCATGGTATGAGTTATAACCTGGTAGTGCTGGGGTGCTCTCAGGAGCCTTGAACCAGGTTTCTGTTACTGCACAGACATCAATATTCTCCATACTGAGGAGAGCCTCAAGTGCGTGCATCTTGAAGTGTAGAACGGCTGGCATTGAGTAGCATTACATCTAGATTTTGTATCCTTGAGTTGTCAATGGAGGTGCGTTTGTCCTTTGAGCCTCACCTAAAAAATGCACTATGGGGGTGGCAAGAGGCATGGCCAGTATACAAAAGCCTAAGGGTGACAGGTGCAAGCCATCCCTAGGGAAGCAGCGTGGCTTGTCAGGCATATCATCCCAGGCTGACAGACACTGGATCCCCATTGAATGACACCAATACTTTAGATAATTGTTTAAACTGATCATTTTGTCTGTATACTCTGGCATCATTCTTGGTGAGGGCAAGATGCTACCCAAGGTCAGGGTCATACCAGCCTGGGCTACATGATCAGAGAGCTGCTCTATGTCTCATGCCTTGTAGTCCAGGGAGGTACGTCTCATGTCATTCACACCTGCATGGACAATGACAGAGTCATACTTGTACCTGCTTTGGAGTGACCTGAGTGCTTGTGTTATGTGGTAGATCCTGCCACCTGACAGGCAGCTTACAGTGACCTTCTCCTTGTTCAGTCAGTTGAGCGGGACGTCAGTGTGCCGAACAATAGAGTCCCCTATAACAACTGTATTTGGTGTGTTGTTTGGCCTTAAGGGCTGTGGCTGTGAGGCACACTGATTTTGTGAGATATGTGATTCGTGGGTATTGTTGAGGGGTGGTTGTTGCTTGGGTATCTGTGGCCAGTACAGTTGCTGCAGGTGTTGGGTAAGGTACACCCCAAAGGTGGCATTGTAACCAAGCACGGTTGTTATTAGTATAAGGGCACAATGACATCACTCAATCTAGATGTGAAACCATATGGGAAAAGGTTGCTTATATAGAAGTTCTGTCCAACCACTGTGGCAATGTGAATGTCAAAGCTGACAGTATGAACAAGTCATGTCCCCAATCACCTAACAACACCTACCATATGTAATGGAGTACTACCTATGTGTTAATGTGTGGACATGTTGTTATTCCCAAAGGGGATGACTATGCAACTAATGGCATTTAGCTGTAGACCATGGCTCAGGCACCAGTCATCCATCTCTGAGAGACCCTGTTGGAGTATGCATGTGGCAGCTGGAGAGGTGATAATGGCACCCAGTTTGCAGTCAAGTGTGAACTAGGTCAGCCATATTCCCCCTGTGGTAGCCTGTACGTCAGACAAATATATACTGAACAAGAGAGGTCCCAGGACTGAGCTGTGTGGGATGCCACGTGTAACTGGTGTATAGTCAGACATGGCACCTGCAATTCTGACCATGTGGGTGCTATCCCTGATCCAGGTAGGAATCCATCATGTGAGATATGTGTCCATATCGATGCTGGTGAGCCAATGCATAATGGCCCAGTGGGTTATTGTGTGGAAGGGTTTAGCAAGCTTCAGGTAGGCTGCGTGTACAACTGTCCCTATGTTGATGGACCTGTTAACTGTCAAAAGAATACAAACATGTTCAACAGGCAAGATCTGCCACAACAATGCTGAAATGTGTAGGACACAGTGTCTGTAGTTTACTGATGTCTATGTGTAAGTGTCCCATGACAATACACTCCATAGCTTTGCATAACAGGATAGTTAGGATTATAGGGCAATATTGTCTGTGTTCCATTCTGGCACCAACTATGTGGACTGGGAACACTGTTGCTCTATGCCATTCCATGGGAACATATCCTGTAGTAACTCCAATATTGCACAGTGATGTAATGTGAGGGTTACGTCTGTCATGAAGCTCGTGTAAGATGCAGGTCGGGACACCAACTGGTCACATTGATGCTGTAATGTATGCTTTGGGGAGGGCAGCACTCACCTGTTACTGTGTGGTGTCAGGGAGGTTACACTCTGTTGGGATGGGTAGTTGCTCCCTAGGGGGGATGGGGGGAGACATCTGCACTGAGCCTGTTTGCCAGGATGTTGGCTATGCCAGTGGGTTCAGAGTAAGTGTAGTCAGTATGCAGTAACTCACAGCATATCAGTGAGTGTCCACTCAGGTTCCTGACATAACAGACGAAGGCCTTGTGATAGTCCTACTTGTCTGGTGCAATTGTCCGTGAGAAGAAGACCTTAGATAAGTACATGAGTGATCATAGCTGTCTGCTAGTACAGATCACAGATGCTTTCCCCATCTGGGATTGTGCTCTATCATGTCATAGCTTCCTCCTGACATTGTACAGTTCATTAATGGCTGGTGTCTACTAGACAGGTCCCATGCCATTGGAGGAGTGAGTCTTGTTGTTATTTGGGGTAGCACAATCCATGCAGTCCACTAGGAGTCCATAGAATGTGTATGTAAAAGATTCAGCAGTCAGAGCTGTATTTCACACTGTCTCAAGGTCTCTGAAGGATACCACCTTGCTTTGGTGAAGTGAGACGTTGGCTCATCAAAAGTTCACCAAGATTACCCAGGATGGGTGTGTGGAGTGTATATGTATGTCCACTGAGATAGCTGTATGTTAAAACCTTACCAATGAGGGATATATTGCTGGTGTGTAACATAGAGTCCCCATGTTGGTGAGGATCATGTCCAATATGTATTCCCCCTTGTGGCTGTGGTGACTGGTTGTGCCATAGCATATGAATGTACAAATTGTAGCGAGTGTAGGGCAAGGTTGTTGTGGCTTGAGTAGTATCCCCAGTCAATATTCATGTACCTGATGTCACCCAATATAATGGTGTTTGTGGAGACCATCATATCCCCCACTGTTCCCAGGAAAGCCGAGTGTGGTTCCTGAGTATGGGAGGGTGCTCTGTAGTAGGCAACAAACTGAAAGGCAGTTTCGAACAATGGCTGTATATGTATGGTCTGTGATGCTTAGTGCAGTGCCACTAACCCAGAGGTGTGTGTATCTGTGATGTATATGGATACACCCCCTAGTTGTGTTGTCCGTTCCAAGTCCTGTGGTCAGAAAGCATGGTATGAAACATAACCTGGTAGTGCTGGTGTGCATATGTGACCCTGAACTAGGCGTCTGTTAGTGCACATATATTGCTATCCCCCATTATGAGGGGATTACTGTTTGGCCGCAATATGAGGGTAACACATCTGGTGTTGAGCAACATTACCCTTAGTGTTATTTAACCTGTAATGTCTATGTAGGTGAGTTTGTCTTTTGAGCCCTGCTCAACAAATGCACTATGGTGGTAGCAAGAGCCTTAGCCAGCATTCAAAGGTCCAAGGGTGACAGGTGTAAGCTGTCCATAGTGAAGCTATGTGGCATATTGAGCATGTTACCTCAGGCTGACAGACACTGTATCCCCTATGAATGACACCAATCTGTTAGCCAAGTGTTAAACGTGATATGTTTGTCTGTATACTGTGACATCATACTTGGTGGGTGTAAGATGCTAGACAAGGTCAGGGTCATACTGGCCTGGGCTACATCATGACACTGTTCCTCCATGTACCATGTCATGTGGTCCAGGGAGTAACATCTGTGGTTTTACGCACCAGCATGGACAATGATGGTGCCAGTCCTGTACTTGCTTTGTAGTGACCTGACTGCATTTGTCATGTGGCAGATCCTGACACATGACAGACAGCACAAAGGGACTATTCCCTTGTATGGGCTGGTGAGTGGTACGTCAGTGTGTCTGACAATAAGTGTCACCTATCACAAATGTATTATGTGTGTTGTGCAGCCCAAAGGCAAGTGACTGTGTGGCACCCTGACATTGTGAACTATGTGAGATGTGGGAAATGTAGTGAGGTAGCAGTTGTGTGTGTGCCTGATGTAGAGGTCTCTGCTGCTTAGGCAGAGTTCATTTACAGCATCCGAGTATGTGTATGTGTGATAATGTGATTTGAGTGCTGTCGCCAGAGGATATGTGAGACTGATATGTGGTGTGTGTGGTTATCTTCACCACCTGATAGACTATGCCAGTCATGGGTTGAGAGAGTTCAGCACCATGTATGTCTCTATAGGTGCATCTCACACATATATCTGGATTTGTTGTGAGGAGGAGAGTCTTGTCTGTGTACATGAGGCAGACGTGACATTGTGCCTACATCACAATATTAACCAGCTGGACTGGAGAGTGCACACAAAGCCGACCCCTGGACATGCCGGGATATCATCATGACATACTCTGTAGCCAGTTGACAAAGGATCAGTAGGGTGTTAAATGTGTAAAGGAGTATATCAGGGATTAGTGCTCAGGTTTGTTAATGTTCTGTAAAGAGTAGCTGAGAAGGAGTCCAGACTGAATCATGACACCTCCGACAGCTATGTCATATATAGCAATGTACACACATATATGTCATGAGTCAGGGCCAACTGTACCTGACTGATAATGCCAACATCCTGACAGACAGGCCCATATATACATACCCACTTCCCACCGATGATAGTCCATATCATTATACCAGGAGATATCACATGTAGAATGGATGAACAGCTACCGCCAATGCTAAAAGCATGGCATCAAGTGGACTACATTGATTCCCAATATGTGTCATGCATAAACTACAGAACAAACAGATCCTGCACCTGAACAGTCAGCTGAACCTCCCCCCCTACACAGGATGTGGAACCATTGAATGTGTTACAGCAACATATGGCACTCCACACAAGTATTGGTGCACAACACACCATGGGATGTACAGTCCAGTATGCCTATGAAGTATGATCTGCAAGCCATGGAGTCCATCATGGTTGAAGTCATAAACCATGCTATTGGAAGCTGACATACACACAACCCTACTAACCGTGGTATGTTCATGTGCGGATCATGGTTCCCAAACATGCTAGACTGTTTGCAAGGCAGCCACACAGGACATACATCACTGAACACAGCTACACATGTCTCACATACACTTTGAAAAGCCCTTTATCAACATCCCAGACACATGTAGTAGCCACAAAACCAACAAGCTGTGCATAAATATGTGTTGACATATGAAGGAATGTCGATGTGTCCACAGATAGATCACACAAGGTAAGGATTATGAGTTCCTGTTTCAGCTGTTGACACCTGATGACCCATATGGACCATTCCTGGAATGGCATAAAACAAAGTGTACACACATTACCATGTCCAGTCTGATGATGTCAGCACCCTAGAAATACAGACAGAGAAAGAAACCCCCCCACTAAAGCAAATAGCGCTTAGCCAATGCGTATTTCTGTAGTATCATAACCTAGTTAGGTAGGGGTTTGAATCCTGCTGACTGTGTGTTTGTGTGTGATGGGTGTGTGTGCAATTCTGTATGAAAGGAGAGGCCTTTTTGAAGACTGGGAAAACACACTACAGATGTACATTCCTCTTTGGAAAGACTGATGATGTCAGCACCCTAGAAATACAGACGGAGAAGGGAAACCACCCAATAAAGCAAATAGCGCGCCATGCTAATGCGTCTCTCTGTAGTATCATAATCTAATTAAGTAGGGGTTTGAATCCTGCAAACACTGACTGCTTGTGTGTGTAATTCCGTATGAAAGGAGTAGCCTTTTTGAAGACTGGGAAAACACACTACAGATGTACATTCCTCTTTGGAAAGACTGATGATGTCAGCACCCTAGAAATACAGACAGAGAAGGAAAGCCACCCAATAAAGCAAGTAGCGTGCTGCACTAATGCGTCTCTCTGTAGTATCATAACCTAGATAGGTAGGTAGGGATTTAAATCCTGCAAACCCTGACTATGTGTTTGTGTGTGGGGGGTGTATGTGTGTGCAATTTTGTATGAAAGGAGTGGTCTTTTTGAAGACTGGGAAAACACACTACAGATGTGCATTCCTCTTTGGAAAGACTGATGATGTCAGCACCCTAGAAATACACACGGAGAAGGGAACCCTCCCAATAAAGCAAATAACACGCCGTACTAATGCGTCTCTCTGTAGTATCATATCCTAGTTAGGTAGGGATTTGAATCCTGCAAATGCTGTGTATGTGTGTGCAATTCTGTATGAAAGGAGTGGCCTTTTTGAAGACTGGGAAAACACACTACAGATGTACATTCCTCTTTGGAAAGACTGATGATGTCAGCACCCTAGAAATACAGATGGAGAAGGGAAACCACCCAGTAAAGCAAATAGCGCGCCATGCTAATGCGTTTCTCTGTAGTATACTAACCTAGTTAAGTAGGGGTTTGAATCCTACAAGTGCTGACTGTGTGTGTGTCACTCTTGGTCAATGCAGGGTGGGTCTTGCTTTTACTATGTTATGGCATATTATGATTACAACAGTAAGTGCATTGCACACATCAGGTATATGCGTTGCAAATATATATGTGTACATGTTCCCTTAATCAGTACATAGGTGTGAAGCCTGCATACTACATGAATACATTTGTTGCCATTGACAGGTTGTGCCACAGCTTCTCAGATCGTAGGTCACATATGTATGTATGTGACAGGCCCATCCACTGTCGTGATCCGTGGCCAAGGTCATCTGTGCCACACACACGCATGACAGTTACTTTACAGTAGTATGAGTGAGGGTATATGCCTGGGGTATATGTCAGGCATGTTCATACACAACCATGACTGCCAATAATGGACAGTCTTTATAGGTGTACAACTGCCTTGTGTATATGCATCCAGGCCTCCAATGTGTCATGTGACACACCTTGGGACTCCACAATACCTATGGATATGTGGATACCAAGGGACACATGACATAACATGAGGCTGTATGAACACATTGGTACCCAACATACATGTTGAGGGCTACCACCAATGTGGTACTGACGGGATAGGAAGTATAGTACATGTGGATGACTATGCCGTAGTCAGCTTACTGTTATACAGCATGTATGACATGACAGGCATCTGTCTGTATGATACCCTTGTGTGGGATATGTGTCCCATCCAGGGAATGGATTGTAGGCCACTACATGCATTACCAGATGTGGATGGACACATCCCTAGTGTGTTTGCATGTACTGAAGGGGGCTATATGCCAAACAGGTGTGGACACAGGAATGGGTGGTTGTAATTACCACTGGTTAGTGTTATAGTGTAGCACCAGAAGGATACAACTGTTACAGAGTTCCCTATGACTGTGTGTCATTTGTCAGGACAACATCCAATGATTGCTTATAGTCATGCTGTTGAGATTATGTATACTACCAGACTGCAAATCATTGACAGATACTAACAGTATCACCCACAGCATGGTGTCTACCCATGTCATACACACATGTCTACCCATGTTAGTACATAACTGTAGTAGAATGCATACTGGCCATTGAAAGATACTGTGACATGTTCACTATGTGTACAACAGGGTACGCCACATGTCCCATGTGTCTACTATGCATGTACATACAGACAGTGCGCACCCACCATGTTCACAGATGTACACTTGCTAATCTGTACTGCACACATCACACACATACTGTCCACTCACAAACACATGCTGGCAACACATTACATGTCAGCCAAGTGGCACATGGGTGGACAATACATAGTCAGACCTAACAGTGGTGTAAACAATGCTACATTGACAATCAGAGCTTTGATGAATAATGTCTGCTGAGATATACCTGCAAGGATGTCATTACACTTTCCTGTTGACAACTTGCTAATATTGCTACACTGCTATAGCGTCACCCTGTGCATCAGCACCATGTTAGCCTGTTCCTCCATCAATGTTACAGATGACAGGAGGTGACACAGGTATCATCATATGCACAGGGCATTTTGTTGTTTGCCAGAGCCTGACATTGACCCATCCAATCGACATGTCTGTGTGTGTGTGTGTGTGTGTGTGTGTGTGTGTGTGTGTGTGTGTGAGGGACAACAGTACAGCATGGGCCAATGTTGATGTAATGTGTGTGTGTATGTGTGAGCCCTAGTTGTTTGGTTAATGTGTGTGTGTCTGCATGCACACAGCTCAACCATGTGGCTGCCATATACAGTAGTTTGTGGGACAGCCACAGACTGTACCTGCTAGGCCATACAGATTACTGTCTCCGGCCATAAACACAGTACCTGTGCCTGGCAGGGGTGCTACGGACAGTATCGGGTACCAACCCTGACTGGGTACTGTTCTCAGAGGCAGAAGTGGGACGACTGGACCCATGTCCCTGTTGGGAATGGCCAGAGCCACGTGCACATGGTCTTCTTGGACGGTCAATAGACAGGCCAGCCACAGCATTGCTGGGGCTGGTACTGCCACTACGGGAGCGGCTGTGACCCATGGGCCATCCGCGACAACTGCTAGCTGCTGCTGTTGCTGGCATGCGTCGACGTCGCAACTGTCCCACACGGTCCTGGCTCATGGATGACATATTGTGGAGGGGATCTATTGTCTCCCCCCAACATCTATCAATGACCTTGGTGTAAGTCCGTATGGCACCGGCAAGGTCACGGATGCTGTCATTGATAGCGGTGTTATGTGCCCTCTGCACCTTAAGTCCCTTCCTGGTGTACCGTTCCATACGTGTCTGAGCCTGCATTACAGCCCGGAACATACTGGATGTCGTGAGACCATTGAGGGCATGCCTGTCAGGGGCAATACGACCAGCGGTGCTCCCCCGAGAACCCCTGGACCTCCGCTTATGTGGTAACATTCCAGGAATATGGCTATGGCTGCTGTGAGGGGATGCAAGTGCCATGGGTACCACACTCTCCTGGTCAGTGCCAACTGTATGCTGTCCCTCGCCTATGGCCATTGGTGGTGAGGGATGTATTGGCAGTATGAGTGTGCACATAGATGGGGTTGAACGCTGTGTACTGTCGATTGGTGGACCAACGACAGACCCTGTCAAACCTCCCTGTGTCAAAATACATGTCTCATCATCAGCACTATTCATGGCAGTGGCTTCAGGTTCCCTGCAGCATTCGGCCAGCCCTAACTCAGCACCTGTGAGAAGAAGACAGGAAACACACTTTACAGTCTATGCATGAACACATGCACACATGCACACATACACACATGAACAGTAATACACTCCTCACTGCAGCACAAACATAGGCACCAGCAATCCAACACATACTCTATAGTGGGTGAAGGTGGGTGTCAGTATCACAAGGTAAACAGTCACCACACACATGTCAGCATGCAGAATGTGTTGCACAAGACCATACAGTGCTAGTGTAGACACCCCAATGTAATGGTAGTATACATGGCTTTGTTGCAACTGTGTCGTTGTTCAGTGATTGGCTACACCCTGGAACACAATTTGTACATGGACACAACCCAATGTGTGTCAAGTGACCTATAAACCCACTAGCATTCCAGGACATATATGTGACACTTTGTTTGGATGGCAACTGCTGTGCATATTCTGTATACTGGCATATGTAAGCACACACAGAACATGCTATGCATATTGTGTATAGGTGCATATGTTTGTACACGCACAACATTGAGGTGCAAAGCAATGAATGCTATGAGTATAGCATGTTTTCATGTACTGCATATGATAAACGTGTTCTGTTGTGTACAGCTGTAGCAACTATGCATATCTAAGGTGCAGTACAGTGCTGCCACACTTGTGTCTGCTGCACTGTGCAGTGTATGTGCTTGAGGCAGCTACTGACTTAAATGTGATGATTAATGTCTCACAGCAAACATGGACAGCATGCATTATGCATAGGTGTGTTACATGTACATGGTCTAAACCTCACCTATGACTTGCACATGTCATTACCATTATTAAAGTGTTAACACACTCACCAGCATGTACTGTCTGCCCTGCTGTCACACCAGAGGGACCTACAAGAATATGACACAGTTTATCAGGTGCCACAACTGTGGCATTGCTGCCGTGAGTGAGTGCGCTAATCTACAGTGGAACAACAGTCAACAGTCACAGGTGTGGAGATACTATTCCGAATATCAGTATTGCACACGAGAGCCAGCACAACTGCTAAACACACAGTACACATCTCACATAAGCATATTCTAACAATACAGGTAACAGTAGTCTACAGCTAGGGCATATTAGCTGCATGCTCCATGTTGTCCTGCTGGGTAGCTCCAGTCTCCATGATGACACATGCATGATGTTGCTGCTGCTGTAGGCCAGGAGCCACCACGCTTAGGAGCAGCTCCTCCACTCTGGTGAGAGGGGGATGTATGGGCACCCCACCACCTGTGGCAAGCTGTTGCCTATGGATATCAGATGCACGCTGCTGGACATGTCTGATTAAATCACTGCAGTCATGGCGTACCTGCTCATATGTCCAGTTATGCATGCCTATGTCATTTACCCGGTGAACAAGATCTTGCCACAGTGCAGTGTGCTCATGCTGGTGCTGGCTGGCCCTGGAAAAAAGCCGTGCATAGTTTTGATACATGTTAGCCGGTATGACCTCCTCCTCTGCAGCTGTATAAACAGAATTGCGGCAATGAGCCATAACCCTGGAAGACAATTAAACAATATGTGTGAGCAAGTCATGTGGCACACTAAACATTATGAAGTACAGATATCACTTAACTGCTAGATATAGCATCTGTCTGGCTATCAGAGGATACACACCTTCAATACCACTTATCAGTGCTCATCCCACAACTGCCTGACAGTGGCTGCTGCACTCCATACAACAACCCAGTATACACCAGTACTTGACAAACTGTATTGGATACAATGCACAACCTCACACTGGGGGTAAATATCAAGCTAATGCATGACGAATATTGTCATCTAATGCAATGAATGTAATGTACAGTTACAGTATTAACAGTAAACCACCCTAGTCTTTGATGCCATACCCCTACCTAACATATGTGCACGGTTAATATAGCTGGCATACTGCTGTAGCAGAGTATACATATTGCTAGGTACACACACATACCCTGTAACACACATGTGATTGCGGCCATGGTACATGCATCATTACACACACATTAGTCAAAAATACAACACACAAATGTATGCCAACACAGATGAGCATTACCTGTGTACCTTATAGTACTGTGTGCCCCTACTTACAGATACCTATGCCTGAGGAATGTAATCTGTGCAAACTACAGGAAACACACAAAACAGTGATACCAGGGAATGTGAACATACGCCATACTGTGGTGTTTAGGCCTACAGCTTCAGGTAGTGTAACAGTTCATATGTGACCTGGATTCACCAGCAGTACCACTTACTGAGCATACATGTATTGCTACAGCCTACAATGGGACACCACAGTCGTACTCAAGGTAATATGTCACAACATATGCCATCCTACTATGTCTGCATGCCAATAACTGACACATCTTTCTCTGCCCTCACACCTAGGACACAAACTACCATGACAGACACAACCTCACGCTAAGCTATCACACCTTTACAGACCTTGCACACAGTCAGTATCACTCTCATTCCACCTCACATAGGTGGTATTGCACTGAGTACATGTGTGTGTGCATTGTGTCATAGGTAGGTACTACACTATTGGGCTGGGGCCTACAGCAGCCTAGCCATATGCTTTCCTGCCATTTGACACACATGTAATGTGATTACACTTGCTCCTGTCAAACGGATACACAGAGGTGACTCACAGGGCATATTACCTATCTCCATAACATTCATCAGGGGTATGTATGACATCTACTAATGATGAGCCATGTTTATTAATGCTGGGTAGTTTAGTCCAGAGTATGGCATATTTGTGTATAGGAACCTGTACCTCCAGCATGTGCTGTTCAGTGCGTTGACATGGATTAGGGCCCTAGGTCATGTAGCCCAGAGGGATTGTGAGGTGTTGTCATGGTGGTTGGCCAACTGCTATGGGTGTGACATACCTCTGTATGTCTGGCAGTGGTAACCTCTGTGTATGATGTATGCAATGCATTCTAGCTGTGGTTTTGTGAGGCAGTCTGCATAGGACATGTTTTTGGGGCAGTGTCACTCTTTGTTAGGTATGTCTGTGGCCTTTCCACTTGCTGTGGTTGTCATGTGAGGTACATACCACATGGGGCATTGTGAGGAGTAGGGGGTACACTGACCTACATTTCCCTAGATGGCACACCTTTTGTGATGACACGAACCACGTAGAGGGATTACAAGACTAGTGTGGAACTGTGATTATCAGAGGGGAGGCTACTGTACACCGTGTCCCATGTTCCATTCTGACACCTTCAGTGTTGGGCAGGCAACCGTCTATCTGGTAGTTAGTGTGTAAAGTGTTTTGGAATGGTGTATGGTACTGTAGTATCAACACTGGTGTTCAGTCAATGTGTTGGTCACCAGGCACCTGTTGCAGTACGTCTGACCCTGTGTCTCCCTCTCACTCTCTCTCTCTCTCTCTATATATATATATATATATATATATATATATATATATATATATATATATATATATATATATATATATATATATATATATATATATATATATATATATATATATATATATATATATATATATATATATATATATATATATATATATATATATATATATATATATATATATATATATATGCCCATATCTATATATATGCCCATATCTATCTCTCTCTATATATATATATATATATATATATATATATCCACATATATATATATATATATATATATATATATATATATATATATATATGTGTATGTGTATATATATATATATATATATATAATATATACATGTGTATATATATATATATATACATATATATCTTCTCTCTCTCTCTCTCTCTCTATATATATATATATATATATATATGTATGTATATATCTATATATCTATATATATATATATATATATATATCTGTATGTATATATATATATATATATATATATATATATATATATGTATATGTACATATATACAGGTATATATACACATACGTGTAAACATCCATTGCTGTACATATACATGCACATATAGGCACATATACTGGCCACCTTTCATGTTGGGAATATGAATCATTAAACAGTTGTTAGACATATAATTTTGTAAAAATATTGCACAGTGTTGTGTAGAATGCATTTTGCTGTCCTCAGGCCATATAGCTGTAGCAGGCCTCACTGTCTCAGTCCCACAGCATTTAACCACCACATGACATATAACTGCACTGCTTGCTGTTTTCAATGCCACACACTACAACCTACATAGATATGTTCACATAGCAACCTTCAACTACATATATATGTCTAGCCTTCACTAACAGTTGCAGTATGTACCTTGCCCTATGCACATCCGCATTTACATATAGATATGGACTGCGCACACATATGGAGGGTTCACAGTAAGTACAGTACCCTTCATACACATCATTCGCATCCCACCAAATACATATCTGTTACATACCTTACCTTTGTATTTCTTATCTTTGTCTGTTGTACCTGTTGACTGACGTTTATTTTTCTTTTTAAATATATATATTTTTTTGGTGTCTACAAACACCTCTGTTTGTTTGTTTGTTTGTTTTTTTGTCTGTCCCTCTCGCTTGCTTGCTTGCTTGCTCTCTCTCTCCATATGCTGCAATGATATAATTGCATGTGTGGACAGCAAGTACAGGCTGCTTTTGTAGGTATCTGCACATGTGCATGTGATGGCCTCTGCACCAACTGGTGCCCACCATTTAGTAATTGCATGCAGCCTGCTGTGTGGTAATTGCAGTTCTCACTGTAATTTCAGGACACTGCTATAAAATGGTAGGTTAGGTAGGTGTAGTCCTTTCAGTTTTGCAAGGTGGGGACCATGCTTGTTTGCTGTGGACACTGTTGTGTGAGTCAGAAGGTTGGTATATGTCTCATATCTGAAGCTGGGTTGTAGACAGTGAAATGCATGTTGTACTGAAACCTTACTGTTGCTTCTTCCAGTACACTCTTCTCAGTGTGTCAGTTTACTCACACCCCTAATGCTAACACTGGATACATGGGAGTATGTACTTTCTTTTGGAATTAGGAATTTAACTACCATACAACAGTGGTTATTCCGATGTATTGCTCTGGCTTTCCTATATTCCCTTCACATTCACTCCTTGTAATGCATGTTACATTTCTTTCTTGCAATGTAATGCTCTGGCTTTCATATTTCCCCTTTACATTCACTCCTTTTAATACATGTTATATTTCTGTCTGTCTTGAAATGTATTGCTCTGGCTTTCATATTTCCCTTTTACATTCACTCCTTGTAATGCATGTTATATTTCTGTCTTGAAATGTATTGCTCTGGCTTTTGTATTTCCCCTTTACATTCACTCCTTGTAATGCATGTTATATTTCTTGCAGCACCAAGTTATTGTGTATCTGCTTTGGCTTAGTGGTATGTCATGCAGCCTGTTGAGTCCAAGGTATGGGGTTTGAGACTGGCAAGGATGTTTTGTTTTACTGCTGAGCAGTACAAGGGCCTTGTCATACAGAGTGACTAAGGCACTTTTAAGCAGTTGTAAGCGGGTTTGCGCGACACTTAGCGACGCTTAGCTAAGCGCACACAAGCTCACACTCACGCACTCACATAAAGCACTGCCAAACTCTGGGCAACTGTATTTAGCTGGGTAAAGCACTGCTACACTCTGGACAACTGTATTTAGCTGGGCAAAGCGCTGCTACACTCTGGGCAACCATATTTAGCTGGGTAGAACACTGCTTTAATCCTTATATCACATCAAAATAGTCAAATCATAGCATTCCACATAACCTGCTGGTAAAGACCCACAGGACAAGATTTGTGTTATGGCATTCCTATTTTACCTTTACATTCACTCACAGTAATGCATGATATATTTATTACAGCACCAAGTTATTATATATCTGCTTTGGCCCAGTGGTAATCCAAGCAGTCTAGTGTGTCGAAGGTCCGGGGTTCGAGACTGACAGGGGTATTTTATTTTGCTGATGAGCAGACTACAGGCCTTGTCATACAGAGTGGCTAAGGCATTTTTAAGCAGTTGTAAGTGCGTTTACGTGAGTTTGCGCAATGTTTAGCTATGCTTATCTACTCTTAGCTAAGCGCACACAAACGCACACACGCTTACAACTGCTTAAAAGTGCTTACTCCCGCTAACACCCATGCTATTTTCTTTTAAAGAAAAGAAAATGGGGAAATAGGAAAGTGGTGAAAAAGGGGGCACAAAGAGGGTAGGACAGTAGGAAAACAAGCTCAGGATATGCAGGAAGGAGGTAGGGAAGGCCCATAGCTGCCCAATTCTTTACCAGCAACAGCTGTGCATACGTTAGAAATTTAGAGTGAGATTTGAAACCTTCCACCCCTGAGAGAGGAGTGAGGACAACAAAATATGTTGTAGAGCCAATTGTAATTATCAGTTTACATGTCCAGCAGACATGTGTGTGAATTGGGCAGCTATGTATGGGGCGTAATTTTTTTGTGGGAACAGAGTGCCCTTTTTTTTTTTTCAGGTGAGAGTGGAATGTGAGGTACAGAAGTAGGTATATTTGGGGAGATAGGTTGGGGAGGTTAACAGACAAAACAAACAAGACTCATACAGGGCCGGAGTATGACACATGTGGGGGGTAAACACAATTGGCGGGGACGGATGTTTGGATATCGCAAGCCGATGAGCCCACAGATGGCAACAATGGAACTGAGATCCCCACCCATGGGCAGTTACCACTGCGCCTTCACAGCCCAGGCAGGGGCTGTGCTGGGGTCTGGATAGGATGGGCAGGCACACCCATGAGTTGCGCCACTCTCGCCTCAAGCTGGCGTAGGGGATCAGTCACGAAACGCCTGATCTCACTACGCACCACAGACCGGACCCTTTGGAGGGTAAGTGGAGGCTCTCCTCCGGCCATGCTTGCAGATGGGTGGTGAGCCCCATCCCCTGCAGTGCTTCCACCCAAAGGTGGCACAGGGCCACTGGAGGAGGAGGTTCCAGCCTGGGCATTGGTGCCAGGTGCACTCGCCAGCTGAGGTGGGAGAGGTGGGTCCACTGGCACCCGCCTTCCCAGTTGTCCTATGTTTAGCAGTATTTAATGGCATTTTGGGTTAGTAACAAACAACACCATTCCAAATTAGTTGCAACAGCATGCATTAGTATTCCCGTTCACCAAACACACATGGATTCCAAAAGTTGAACAGTAAGCATAACACATGCATATTTAGGACAACAGTGGACATTCCAACAGCATGCAGGGTTGATTGGTGGCAACAGGCCATCAGGTTTGGATATGTGAACAGGGCACATGCATCAACGTACATGCAGATATGTATAAACCAACAGGACAAATGTCCATAGGAATTAATTGTGAATACACATACCCAGTTTGGTGTGGAATAGCATCATTTGTGAACATAAGGTAGGGTGATAACATATTACATTAACAACTTAAAATACCAATACGTATACTATACATTCCTACTAGATGCAGATATATATCTCCTACATGTATTAGTACAGTTTCCTGTATGTAACCTTACAAATGTTGGTGATGGAGATGTTACTGCTACATTAATATACATTCCATTTGTATTCATCCTGCTACATTTGAAAAGTTACGTACAGTTCTAGCAGCACACTGACATTTGTGGGATCACAAGCACAAGCTGCTCATGTACCAGATTAACAGGTAAATACTATACATGGCACAGTTGAGGACTATAAATATTCTTCTGACATACTGGCATTCCCATCAGCCAGTTTATATGGGCCTAGACAACTGTGAATGTTCAGCATTTCATACAACCATACTATCTCCATAATGCAAGGGTACAACAACATATCCGACATGTGGGACAGACACAGTCCAGGTATTGTACTTTATTAAAACATTTCACTCTTTGGTTGTGGCTGTCTCATTCATTTCATTATGTCGTGCATGCAGTATACCTGTATTACACACTTCAAGGTCTTTCTCACACTCTCTCACTTATTTTATATTTACATTTCAGGATGGTACTTAATTCTAGGCTTTATTAACATTTATTACTGGGTTCATAGGTTCATAGGTTCATAGGTTCATACTAGGCTATCTGCCCGAGGGCATTTATAAGCCTAGCCCATTGTTTTGTGGCTTACGCCACCCCTTTAGTATGGGGAACTATACCCATTATTTTGCTGTGCCTCTGTCGAGCAGTGACACTGAGGTAATTCCTGGGGTATATCTGCGATCTCCCATCCATTGGTCAAGATTTCTCTTGAACAAGGCCAGCGAGGTGCTCTGCCTCACATGTACCGGGATTTTGTTCCACAGCATAGGGAGTCTTTGGGTGATGAATCTATCTCTCCAGCATGTCCTATTAATAGCCGTGTCGAGGTTTAAGTCTCCCGCCCTTGTGGCTCTGATGGATCTAGATTTTTTGAGGTGAAGCATATTCATCAAATCTGGGTTTGACATGGCCTTGTATGTTAGGCAAAGGTCACCTCTGAGCAAGCGGTAAGCGACTGAATAGAGCTGGAGTTCTTTCAGTCGGGCAGCATAGGACAGATTTTTGAGACCCTTTATCCTTTTGGTGAGGAACTTTTGTGGCCTCTCCAGCTGCTGCAAGTGTCGGGTCAGATACATTCCGAATGGGGCATTGTACTCAATCATTGGTCTGATGAGTGATGAGTAAAACTATGACCTCCCTTGATCTAGATGAGAATCCCTTCATGATAAGGTGGGCAATGTAGAAGGGCTTCCTAACTACTTTAGCTACATGGGTGTCAAATGACAGACTACTATCAACCTGGGTCCCCAGGTCCCTGATAACTTCTTCTGTGCTCAGTGGATTGCCACCTATTTGGTAGCTAGGGGTAACCTTGTTTTTCCCGAAGGGTATGACTATGCATTTTTTGGCATTTAACTTTAGGCCGTGGCTCTGGCACCAGTTATCCGTTTCTGTGAGGCCCTTCTGAAGGATATCTGTGTCAGATGTGTTTTCTACTATGGCACCCAGTTTGCAGTCATCTGCAAACTTTGTCAGCCATAACCCTCCTGTGTTTGCTTGTACTTCGGAAAAGTAGATGCCAAACAAGAGCGGGCCCAGGACTGAGCCCTGTGGGACACCACTTGTGACAGGCTTTGAGTCTGACATGGCGCCAGCAACTCTGACCCTGTGGGTTCTGTCACTCAGCCAGTTTGCAACCCATCTTGTGATGTATGGGTTAACATTTAAGCTGATGAGTTTTTCAATGATACCCGAGTGGGGTATTGTATCAAGGCCTTAGCCAGATCGAGGTAGGCTGTATGGACTGCCTTTCCCTCATCAATGGCTTTGGTGACTGTTTCAAAAGTCAACCAAGTTTAAAAGGCATGATCTGCCTTTGACAAAGCCAAACTGGGTTGGATCCAAAGTCTGCAAATTCCCTATGTCTTTATTTATGAGGTCCATTATGATCCTCTCCATGGCTTTGCAGATAAGGCTTGTCAAGCTAATGGGCCGGTAATTTCCAGGGTCTGTGGAGGCACCGCCTTTGTGAAGTGGGACCACAGTTGCAGTGCGACACCTCCTGGGTACGTATCCAGAGGTAAGACTTTGATTAAACAGCAGACCTAGCTGTGGGTTTAATTCCTCATTGAGTTCGTGGAGCACACAGCCGGGACACCATCGGGTCCCATGGATGCTGTGTTTTTGCTTTGGAGAGAGCAGTTCTCACTTGGGCGCTGGAGATGTTTGGGGCTGCACTCATTTGGTATAGATATCTCTCCTTTGGGGAGGGGAGAAGTTTGCACTGAACCTGTCAGCCAGTATGTTGGCAATGTCTGTAGGATCAGTAATCTTCACATCATTTTGAACTAGTTCTGAGCATATCTGGGAGTTTCCTCCTAGGTTTCTAACATAGCTAAAGAAGGCCTTATGATTGTCTTTTGAGTCTTTAGCTATTTTTCTCTCGAAATTTGCTTTGGATGATTTTATGAGAGCTCTTAGTTTTTTACTTATAGTGATCAAGGGTGTCTTACCTTTTAAGGATTTTGCTCTATCTTGTAGTAGCTTCCTCCTTTGTTGTAGAGTTTGTTTATGGCTGGGGTCCACCAGACTGGACGCTTGCCTTTGGTACAAAGAGTCTTTGTTTTGCTTGGGATTGCCTTATCCATGCAGTCCTGCAGGTGCTGGCAGAAGGCGTTTGTAAGTGATTCAGCGGCTTGAGTATTGTTTTCCGCCGGCTCGGGGGCCTGAAAGGAGACCACACTAGTCTTTAGAAGTGTGAAGTCGGCTTTTGAGAAGTTCTTTACTGTGGTCTTTTTATTTCAGGTGGGGTGGGATGAGGACCTCCAGCGAGATTAGTTTGTGATCTGATCTCACCAGTGAGGGGTATACTTCCGGTGTTGAACATTGTGCTCCCATGTTCGTGATGATGAGATCAAGTATGTCATCTCCTCTTGTGGGGATGGTGACTAGTTGTTCCATGGCATTTGAGTTTATGAATTCCAGGAACTTTTGGGCTAGGGTGTTTGGGCTTGAGTAGTGTTCCCAGTCTATATTAGGGTAATTGAAGTCACCTAGTATGATGGTGTTTGGTGATACATTTATCCTCTAGTGTTTTCAGGAAGGCCATGTGAGTTTCCTGAGTTTGTGAGGGTGGCCTGTAACATGCTACAATTTGCAGAGCAGTCTTGTCTATGGTTAATTGCACCTGGATGGTCTCCGATGCATCGTGCGTTGCCACCAGTCTTGAGGTGTGGGTGTCCTTGATGAATATGGATACCCTCCTTTCTTGGTATTGTCCGGATTTTGGGGCGGAACGCATGATATGAGGTAAAACCTGATAGCTGGGGTGCTCTCAGGAGCCTTGAACCAGGTTTCTGTCACAGCACAGACATCGATGTTCTCCATACTGAGAAGGGCCTCGAGTCGTGCATTTTGAGATTTAGACTTCTGGCATTGAGCAGCATTACCTTTAGTTTTTTCCTTTTTGTGTTCTAGGGTGGTAGGTTTAGAATTTGAGCCTTGCCTAAAAAGGCACTATGGGGTGGCAAGAGCCTTTGCCAATATCCGAATCCCAGGGTGACAGGTGCAAGCCGCCCTTGCGGCAGCGTGGCTTGTCCAGCATGTCATCCCAGGCAGACAGATACTGGATCCCCTTTGAATGACACCAGTGTGTAAGCCAATTGTTAAAGCTGATCATCTTATCTCTGTATTGTGGCATCATTCTTGGTGAAGGTAGGATACTGCTCAAGGTCAGGGTCATACCTGCCTGGGCTACATAATCAGAGAGCTCCTCAATGTCTCTTTTCATGTAGTCCAAGGAGGTATGTCTCAGGTCGTTTACACCAACGTGGACAATGACTGAGTCATATTTGTACCTGCTGTTGAGAGACCTGAGTGCTTGCGTTATGTGGCGGATTCTAGCGCCCGACAGGCAGCTTACTGTGACCTTCTCCTTACTCAGTCTGGTGAGCGGGACATCAGTGTGTCTGACTATGGAGTCACCAATGACTAGTGTGTCTGGCATTGTGTTTGGCCTTAAGGGCTGTGACTGTTTGACACTCTGACTGTGAGGTCTATGTGTTGCGGGTGTTGTGTTCTGAGGTGGTGGTTGTTTGGGTGTCTGCTTTGGTGGCCTCTGCTGTTTTGGTAGATTTTTGATCAGAGCCTCCGAGTATGTCTTTGTGTGTTTATGTGTATGATTTGAGGTTGTAATGGTACTATGTGAGACTGGGTCTATAGTGTGTGTGGTAACCTTCTCCTCCTGACTGGTCTTGCCAGTCCTATGTTGAGAGAGCTCAGCCTCCAGTTTGGCCGTATAGTTGCATCTCTCGCATGTATTTGTGTTTTGTGGGAGGAGGAAAGGGTTGTCTGTGTACATGAGGCAATTGAAACATTGCCTCAATATTCCCAGGTTCACCAGCTGAGCAGGAGAGGACACTAGCAACTGATCCCTCGACATGCTAGAAGGGTAGACGAAAACTTTAAAAAAAGATTCGGGGACGGGTGACCGAGAAATGGGGTTGCCTTTTTGGGGTACTATCTATGACAAGAGTGCTGTATCAAGGTAATAAGTACTGTAGGAGCAAGTGCTAGGTTTAATAGATAGAGAATAGTCTACTTGGAGTCAAGTAGAGTTGATCTTTTTAGTTATAGGATACGCTGATTTGATCAGTAGTATAGTTCGAGGAAGGTAGTTTTAAGGGAAAATTTGAAGAGTGGACTTTAGGTAGCCCGAATAGTTTAAACCTGCTTAACCGGCACTGCCCTAGTGTGCAACAGTGGCAGCTCAGCTAAATCGCTCTAAATCAAGGCTTAACGCTTAGCGCTTTATACCAGGGGGCTGGAAAAGCTAGAAACTGGCCCAAAATGACCAATAAACTACTAGTTACTGGCTGAAACCTCACAAATCTGGACAAAAGGCAGCTCAATGCTTCTCACTCCCACTGGTAAGCAAGGTAGCTTCCCTTCCCCCAAATAAGGCAAGGAAACAGTACACAGGAACTACAACCAAAGCCCAGGAATCAGCAACTCTGAAACTGGACTAAACTAGTAAAGCAGGAAAAACAAGAGATATTTTTTCTTTTTTTCTTTTTTTTTCACAAAACAGGCAGAAACAGGTACAGCAAACACTTATAAATGCTATGAATCAGCTACTACAGCTTACACAGAAGAATTTGCTACAAATACAGTCAAATAGTAACAAACAAGGATTCCAAGTGCAATATTAAGTTAAATGCAGTAAAAACAGCTTCAATGTAACAGAAAGGCAGGCAAAATACAGTTGCTAGGTATTCAGATGTGGAAAGCAACAAAAAATATACTTAGTATCAGGAAAAGTCGCTTATTCAGCTCTCCTTTCAAACTGACTCACTTATTTCATATGGCAGTATATACAAGGATGTATTCAATACTTGTCTGTCCTTTATTGATAGATTAGAACACTCATTTTCAGGCTGAAGCAGTTATCTGATATTACAATACAGGTAGGAACTCTATTTGAGACTTGTTTACTCTTTATTAATGGATTACAATACTCCTTTTCAGGCTGCATCACTTATCTGATCTTAGAATACTAGCAGAAGCGTTATTCTAGGCTTATTTGACCTTTATTGCTGGGTTACAACACTGAACTCATTTACAGGCTGTCTCACTTATATTCTATAATAATACCAGCTGAATAATTACTAACCTGCCTGGTGGCACAGCCTTACCAGCCTATCAACATAGGCTTGCTGATTCGCGGAACGAACACCTGCAGCTGTAATATAAATGAAGGGATATTGGAACATACCTATCCATACTATAGGCTAGGATAGCATTTCTTAAATACTTAAGTACATGTATACTTACTCAGTAGTGAGGCATTGGGCATTTGATGGGCCTCCTGGATCCATCGGTTCAGTTGGTCCTCCTTTCATCGCTTCAGGTCCGCATGGTGGTGACAGACCTGTTCACCAGTCCTCGGAATGCCTGTGGCACTGGTGAGATCATGTGCCAACTGGTTCCATGCCTCTGCCTTATACGCACCCCATTGAACCTGGCCCTGCATGAGTTGGCATTCATGATGATGGACTAGGAGCCAAACCATATATTTGGACTCCTCAATGCCCCACCTTTGCGCTCTAAAGTGATTTTCCTCTCCGACACCTGCCATCCTGACTGCAAATGGGTACCACAATCAGTTATCGTGTGTATTCCCACCTATGGAGCTTATATATGCCGGTTATCCTGCACTTATTTGTGATTGGCCATTCTGAAAATTTCTCAGCTAAGAGCAAACCTGCTTTGTCATGGTTATATTTTCATTCATTCCTGTATGTATGGTCATACTGGGTTTCTAGATGCAAGTATCATGGCTTAGTGGTTCAGTACTTTGACTATGGTGCACAGCATCCCGGGTTCGATCCTTGTCATTGCTTTTTTATTTTACTACTGTCTAGACAGGCTAGGAGGTGTGTCTGTGTAAAGGTGACTTTGCTACATGTTGCCGAACATTGCCCGACGATAAGCTGGTTGGCGCACTGCGCAGCTCCGCGCAAACAGCTTACACTGGGTAAAGCGTTATTTAGTTATGTGCAGTCATATTAAGCTGGGTTCAGCGCTGTTTGACTACGGGCACTCATTTTAAGCTTGGTAAAGTGCTGCTTGGCTGCGGGCACTCATATTAAGCTTGTTAAAGTGCTGCTAAGCTACAGGCAATTATGATCCTTTTTATATATACATAATATAGGTTTTGTTCACAAATACATGGGCCATTTCATTACATTTTACTTAAATTAAATTTATATATATCGGGGAATTGTTTCATACTTATTTAAAGAAAAATGGAGGGAGATGTTGTGGGGCTCGAACCGTGACTACCTATTCTTTGGGCAATGTCTCTGCTGCTACACTATTACTACTTTGCTTAATTTGCATATGTAGATGTTATATGCTTTTCAATGTCATATCTGCTAACTGTGGTTGAGCGAAGGGGGCATAACCATGCAAACGAGCGCAAATGTGGGCAAACATATTGGAAATTATGAAAAATAAATGAAATGGTTATTTTTACTTTTTAAACACTTTTACTAGGGTTTAGTCTGTGGGGATGTGTGGTGTTGTGTTGACATTTCGGCGGACTCGCTCGTGGGTGTTTACTATCAGGACTCTAACTCTTCTGGGGGCGTGTCCCTTTGCAGTACTCGGCAATTGGACATGCCCCCTTCTTTCCTACACGGACCGTGTTAGACTAGAGTATGAGTCAGCATGCCCTCATGAATATGCATGGCATGCTGACGTCATACCGTTCAACTGAAGCTTAAGTGTAAGACTTATTTAGTCTTACACGGAGGATTGCTGAATCCGGGGGTATAATTTTTTTTATGTTAACATTGCTATTAATGATCAAGGCAGTATTATAGTTGTATAGGAAATCATGGCACTGTAACCATTTATTGTTTTGTGACAGCATGTATCCACCACACATATTCAGAAATTTAGTAAAAAATCAGGTCTTTAGAGCTTCTATACTGAATGTAGAAGAACATGATTTTATTAGTCATACTACAAGTTTGCTAAGTTTATTTGCAGATAGAGGTCATAATGAGCATGAGGTTACTCAGGCTATAGGCAAAGTCCCAAAACTGAGAGGTAGTACTGCCAGGCCATATTTTTCAGAAGTCTATAATAGCAGTAATGAAACAGGTACTTCTAAGTCAGTTAGGAAGTTGAAGGCACCTTTACATTATTTGAGTAATGTTAGCTCGTATACACAAGTTATTAAACAATTTTGGCCTGTGCTAACTGCAGATGATGAAATTAGAAAATTGATAGACACTCAACCAAAGTTTTTATTTAAAAATATGAAGTCCTTGAAAAGTCAATTATGTTATCCAAGGGGCAATAATGCTAGGAGTAGCTTTTGCTTTACTAAACCATGTGGGAAAAGTACAGCATGCAAATACATAGATACAGCAGGAAGCTTTTTACATCCGGACCAACATAGAAACTACACATTTAATGTTTCTGCTACCTGTGATACAGTTCGTGTTGTTTACTTAGCACACTGCCATGCCAAAATGTTTACATTGGTAAAACTAATGGGTATTTAAATGACAGGATTAAAGAACATCTCTACCATATTAGTAAGTTAAGTAGTTTTAATACCCTGGCTAGACATATTAAGGAGACTAATCATGAACATAGCTTCAAATTTATGGTTATTGGTAGAGTTATGGAGAGTATTTGAGGTGAGGACATTAGGAACATTACAGAACAAGTTGAGGCCAAATGGATTATTAAGCTTAGGGGTGATTTTGGACACGGCCTTAATGAAAAAGTTCCCATTCAACCTATGTAAAGGCAAAACTTTTATTTAAATTAATAAAATGTTTTTTTTTTATTATTTCTAAATGTATATGTTTTGATTTTTAATGTTTTTAATGTTTTAATATTCTTCTATGATGTATATTCTTGTTAAAGCAGCTTTATGGAAGTTTGTGTATTGTAGTTTATGGCAAAATTATGTGTATGGTATCATTAATTTTGTAAGTCATGTGACTTAGTTGTAATTGATTTCAGCATTTAAGTAGAGTTAATTGAGTGTTATATGACATCTGATGAAGCAGGATATTGTGAAAACACTTATGTGAATGTTTTTACCCAATAAACAAAAGATATGCTGGAGTCTTTGGCCATTTTTGAGCCTCACTGTGTTTTGGAACTATTTCACTTAATGTTATGTTGTGGAATTGAAACCTGGCTATTGTTGGTAGTTTTTTTGCTTTATCATTCAGATCTAATTAATTATTTAGTTCTGGCTTTGTTTAAGCATGTTTGAACAGCACAGCAGCGTGTTCAGCAATGCTAACAGGTAGACTAGTAGAATATGTGACGGTATACTAGTTTTCATAATATCCAAGTAGTTAAATGGGTAGAGGTATGGCTTAATGCTTAGTAGGTCCCGGGTTCAAGTCTGTAGCAGGCATAACATATTTGTAATTTAATTTACTATTTGTGTTTAATTTAAAAAAAATTGTTAAATATGGCACTGCTGTGTTGTGCTGAGCACTGCTTAAACATGCTAATAGCTACTGCTGTTTGCGCAATGCTTAACATCACTAAAACTATGGTTATGTGAGTTATCACGTTGCTTAGCTCTGATTATCTGGCTTCTGCACTGCTAAGCAATGCAGTGCTTTTATGAATGTGGCTCAGTGATGTGTAAGGGCAGCAAAGCAGCCTATATTAGGTGCAATAGGCAGGGATTTTGCACCATTCTTTGGAGTCTGCTTATCTGATGATATGCCAGGTAGTGTTGGAGAGGGTCCATGCGTTTGGTTGCAGAGATGGGGTGTGCAGCATTCCAGGGTTTTTGTTAGGCTCCTAGTATGGAAATATGAACCCAGTCTGATGCAGGGCAGTTTTCAGGGCTCGGAATGTAAGGCAAAGACCTGGGATCAGTTGGCCAGGGAACTTACCATTGCTACATTGTTACTGGTGTTCCCCACAGTAGTGAGCAGTGTCATCACCATTATGATGACCTGAAGAGGAGAAAGAGGGGAACGTTGGGCACCTGGGTCCAAGAGAGGAGAGATATGTATGCCCCACAAATATGTAAGTATGTTTTTTACTGTTTTACCAAAATGCAAGCTGAATGTATGCAAAATTGGTATGCATAATGGTGCTACTCTCCCAACAGCTGTGTCTGAGAAGACTTGCAATGTTCAGTCCCATGCTGGGTGCCTGGCCAGGTTGCACCGTGAGTGTGGTAAGTGCAGATATATTATGCTAACTGTAGTGCAATAAGCAATAAAGAATAAAACATTTACTGCAATAAAGTATACACAATAAAAACTGTAGTACAATAAATAGGCAATTAGAGCTGTAGTGCAATAAATGGTCTATAACAATTGTATTGCAATTAATAAACAATACCAATAACAGTAAACAAAATGGTGTAAAGCAGGATTGTGATGTCATAACAATTGTAGTAAAGCCTTAATAATTGCATGTCTATGGTAAGGTTGCTGCAGTCATCTGTAACACTGTAATAGCTGTAGAATGCAAAACTAATGGTCGGCAAACTGTATTGCTCAATTCATAGTATGGTCCAAGGCTGTCTCCAGGCCAATATCAGTCACATAATGCTCTCTGGTTCTCCTATTCCAAGTAATACAGGTATTTGGGTGAGGTAGCCCACTCTATGGGCAGATATTGTGTGTGTACTTCACAGAGAATTATCAGCAATACCAATAAACTGTTAAGCAGCATTGTTGATTCCTAAATAAATCTGTCTTAATATATGCCATACGGCTGTATTCCGTGCATGTGTGTTCTACTTCACTACAGTCAAGTATAACACTGTAATAGTTTTAGAATGCAAAATGAATGTCCTGTAATATGTATTGCTCAACTCTTAGTATGGTTCAAGGTTGTCTCCAAGCCAACTGCAGTCACTTAATGCTCTCATTTACTTCCACTCCAAAAACAAAAGTATATGGTTGAAGTAGACCATGTTATGAGCCCATATTGTGTGCATATTTCACAATTACCAGCAATGCCAATAAAGAGTTAAGCAGCATTGCTGATACCTAAATAAATCTGTCTAAATATTTGCAGTATGGCTTTATTCCTTGCATGTGTGTTCTACTGTCACTGCAGTCAATTATAACACTGTAATAGTTCTAGAATGCAAAACAAATGCCCTGTAACATGTATTGCTCAACTCATAGTATGGTTCAAGGCTGTCTCCAGGGCAATTTCAGTCACGCAATGCTCTCATTTGTTTCCACTCCAAGAACAAAAGGTATATGGTTAAGGTAGCCCATGTTATGAGGAGATATTGTGTGTAGATTTCACAGAGAATTATCAGCAATACCAATAAAGTGTTAAGCATAATTGTATTTTCCTAGCTAAATCTGAATATTTGTGGTAGGGCTGTATACCTCACATGTCTGTACTGCATTGCTACAGTCAATTGTTACATTATTTGCAGATGTCCCCTGCAGTAACAGCTATTGGGTTATATTCCCATGCCTGCCAACTAAGGCATGACATCTGTCTAGTTTACTTACTGTACACAAACATGCCTATCAAGTGTCACGATTTCTTGTCTTGTAATTAAAACTGCCTAATCCATCTGTCACGTGATTACCAGATAAATGATTACCTGGAATGCAATGTATTACCAAATCTGCTTACAGAACACCTTGTAGTTATATAAGTCCATATTATGTGAAACTGTTCTGTGTAGTCTTGTACCTGCATTTGTTTTTGCTTGACCCATACTGACCCACGCTATCAGCTTGAGAGGTATGCGTGTGCTGCATCAGCTATAGGAGAATTGTAGTTACTGTACTCAAAACTTGAACTACATACCTGTATTAAGATTTGTTACAAGTGTTTCAGGGATATAATCTGCAATGACACTAATGGAATGTTTTTCTCTGTCTCTCCCCACATCTTATCTTCATTTATTTATTATTGTTATTTATTATTCTGATTTAAAATTAACATATATTGTTAAACTAACTATATTTTGTTAAGATGTGATTTATTATTGTTATGTTTTATTATGATTCCATATTAACATATTTTGTTAAACTAACTGTTTTGTTGACCTTATGGTTTAATTCTTACTGGCATGCTGTTAACACACTGACTGTTATGTTACTTAATGTTGTGTTACCCATAATGTACATTAGTATGTATTTGGACTAATAAATATGATGTTCTTTCTGTTAATACTAACAATGGTTTGGTTATTGCTAACCCTATCTTATTGCTATAACTCATTTACCACAGCACGTCAAGGTAGGCCAGTTCCAGCTAATCTTCCTACCTTGCCTCCTCTGGCTGTGGCACTGGGTCCCAGCATGTTTCGGACCCAGACCAGTGGTACCCCCTCTGCTGGCCCTACACTACTTGCAGTATTGGGTAGTTCTGCCCCATGGGACTGACCTGGGCCCCCTCTGCGAGCGGTGGTGGAGGGGTAGTTGCCACCTGGGCTGACCTGCCAGTTTTGGTGGGCAGGATTGTGTACCATGGTTTTGGCAAACATCTGTGCTGGACTGAGGACAGGCTGGCCAGCCTGGTGGGGAAGTCTTGCCCCAGTGCCCAGCCTCCACCACTGCCATCCCAGGGTCAGTGACAGAGCAGTGCTGACAATCCTGTGGGTGGGAATGTGAGTCATGCTGCTGCCTTGTGAAGGAACATGAAACTGAGATTCCAAAACACCCTCCCCATCCAAGGTGTTCACCCCCTCTTGTGTCACACTCCACCCCTGTCTGTTGTCTTGTCTGTCTTGTCTTTCTGAAAGTGCATCCTCACCTACCCAACTGACCTGCCCCACACGTACCTTTGTCTCTTACCCAACATTCCCCTCTCACCTTAACTCATTACATCCAAGTGACACCTCCAGGGGCATCTGCAGTTAATTTCTACTGATGCCTCTAGGCGTCAAATATTTCTTGTTCATATTTGCATCAATAATTCCAAAACCACATTATGTACAAGGGTTTAAAATATTTAATTGTAAAGCCTACACAATGGCAAACTCAACTGCATTAATATTTTACCTCTGTCTAGTTCAGGTAAATAGATATTAACTGCTGTTTTTATGATATTAATTTATATACATATACTTTTCACATTTTTCTAAATATGTCAACAGCCAAGTAACACAGACAGAAATCCTTAGTGTCATATGACGGCTCTAAGCTAGATGAATACAATTTTGCTGACTGTATGTGTGTAACTTGAGTGGTTGCTGAGATGTTGTAAGTTGTTTACAAGATATTATAAATGTAATAGTTACTGGGCCGGATTCACAAAGGCTTGCATGGAGTCTAAGAGTAGAGAAAGACTCCATGCAGCCATCATGTCCGACGAGCGATCCAGGAACAGCCTGCAGGGGCGTGCAAGAAAGCTCCTAAAAAGACTCTTACACGGACAGGGCCGGGTCATGCAAATTACCTCAATTGCAGCCAAAAGGCATGCAAATGAGGTAGATTTGTGATACAGGAAACCTGAACCTGTCCGGGTAAGAGCAGTGTTATTTGCAGAAATGTACTCAGTAGACAACTGAGTACCGTTCTGCAAATAGCAAAACAGAGCTGTGACAGCTCCAAATAAAGGTTGCATCCAGTAGAGGAAGCATGCCAATGGCCAAATATACGGCCATTGGCAATGTTTCCCGATGCAATATGAAAATAAAAATAAATAATTTTTTTCCTCCGATTTCCAATGTTTAAGCATAGCGCAGTGCCACGCAAATGGGCTGCGCTCTAAAAACCATAAAAATAAAAATTTAAACCCACAAATGTGGATTTTATTTAAATTGTTAATTTACAATGCAAGGGAATGGCAGGCTGAAGACAACATGGCCATCGAGTAGAGGTTGCTAAGGGGGGAAGCACAGTCTAAGAGATGTAAACAAGCATTAGTAGGCAATCCTATGCAAAGGAGGGTTAGGATAGTGAATCGCAGGTTTACATAGCAAATGAGCACAGTCAGTGGAGTGTAAAAGTTGGATAAGTGGAGTAACAGAGCAGAAGATAGGTGACATCACGAGTGGAGTATGTATGAAAGAAGGGAAGCTCATTGGAGCAGAGTGGCATGTGTCAGTTGTCATTTACACATCATTGAAAGAGGTGTGTCAACAGGTAGGCTAGGTAAAGGCAAGAAATGGAAGGTGTATGCCATGAATAACACCAAAGTGTTTTGCTGAGCGTGTATGCACACGTGTGTGTGCCTGTAAACCCGAGTAAGACAGTGTGCGCACGTGTAAGCATGAGTGCGCGCGTATAAAATGGAGTAAGCATGTATAAGGCAGTTTAAGGTGTTGTAAGCGCGTTTGCACTGGTGTGTGCGCGTGTTAGCAAGAATAAGCATGTGTGCACTCGTGTAAGCATGTGTACGCATGTGTGAGCTGCTGTGACCAAGGAAACAGAAAAGTAATAGGAAGCACAACAAATAGTAGGAAGCTACCAGGGAGTACTAGCAGAGCTAGCAGGTGAAAACAATCAGAATCAGGCAATTACACAGGCAGGACACTAGCCCAGCCCAGCCTAGCACTTAAAACTCTGCAAATAGCAGTCTATTATGTTTCTCACAAGAGACCCTGCAATAAGCTAATAGAACTGAAAACTGAAAAAGCTTTACTGAAACAAAAAAATGTTAGGGGCTGCCATTGATATTATAAGGCGACATATGCAACATGCTGAGGGTGGTAACAATGCAAATGCTGCTGGTCAACCCACAGTGAGGGGACAGGGAAGAGTGTACAGGCCCAGGGTAACCTACCAGGGGCTACATGAGCTGGAGATAGTGGAGCGCTATAGAGTGGACAGAGACCTCCTGCAACAAATTGTTGAGCTGTGCAGGCCACGTCTCACACACAGAACCAACAGAAGGGAACCCATCCCAGTGGAAACCAAGGTATGTGTTGGCCTAAGAATATTAGCAACAGGTACCTTCCAGAGACCAACTGGTGATATGATGGGGATATCACAGGCATCAGCATTCAGGGTACCGCACCAGTTCCTGGATGCCATGTCAGCACATGTCAGTGATCATGTATATTTCCCCAATTCCCATGAGGTATTGGCCAGCAATATGTGTCTCTTCCAACAAATAGTGGAATACCCTGAGGCAGTGGGTGCAATAGACTGCACGCACATACGCATCAAAGCACCAGCTGGTGACCGGGGTATGGTCTACTTCAACCGCAAGGGCTTCCCCTCCATCAACTGCCAGGTCATGTGTGATGCCCAGGGCATAATACTGAATGTGTGTGCTGGCTGCCCTGGAAGCTACCAGGATTCCCATAACTGGCATCTGACACAGCTGTACCAGACCTTTGCCAATGGGGACATCCAACAAGGTCACCTAGTGGGAGATGCTGGCTATGCACTGGAGCAGTGGCTGATGACACCCATCAGAAACGCACACACACCTGAACAGGAACGCCATAATGAGGCACACGCACAAACACGAAATGTAATCAAGCGTGTGTTTGGGCTGCTCAAGTCATGGTTCCGGTGCCTGGACAGATCTGGTGGAGCCTTGCAGTACTCACCAACTACATGTACCCAAATTGTCATGGTATGTGCTATGCTACATAATATGATCCTGCGAAAACAGCTGCAGCAGGACCAGCATAGGCCTGGGCCAAACAGCCCCCCACAATTGCCAAGGTCATCACAGTCAGAGCGTGACTCGGAGGAGGAGCAACATGAGCCTGCCCCAATAGGCAGAAGGAGGTGTGCTCAGTATGCTTTGGCCATGGCAAAGAGGCAATGCATAGCACATACACTGGCTCAGTAGGAATCCCGGAAATGATACCTCTCTCTGACTCGCACATATAGTAAAAGGGATGCCTAAGTTGACACTATCTGCTTTCAAACATGTACAGGGAGTGTAGTATGTGCATCCGACATAGACAGCCCTGTAGCACCACCTGAGGCATGATTGCCATGTGTTAAGCAATTTAAGGCAGTGCTAAACAGCATTTACCACCATGTAGTATATGCAAACAGAATCGCACACACCAACTAGTACAACTGTGGTCAATGTCGAGTAATATTGGGCAATGTCCATCAAAGTTGGTGAATATACAACAATGTCAGACAAGCCTGGTCTTATTAGGGCATAGCTGAACAAAAGCCAACATGCTCATATTTGGTTAACTGGCCCTTAAGCAGTCTGGTCTGCTCAGTATGAAAATATAAAGCAGTGATGGGCCTCGAAACCAGGATACTGTGCACTATAGATAAAGTACTGAACCACTAATCCATGACAGCATTGCAGTGGTCAGCCAGTAGGTAGGAATGTTGATAAGAATATGCAAAGTATCTCATGGAAACCCTGCAGGTACAGCATAATCCCTGTTGAGTTATGACACAAAGGTGAGTCCTGCAGTAAGAACAGAACTTGACTTTCAACACACACAGTATAAATGTTAATATTTGTCATGTTCACACACATCCACAAATGTAGTGTACGTCAGATTGCAACATACTGAAAGGTCACACTGGGCATGCTCACACACTTGAATAAATGAGACATATGTCAGGCAACAAAATATGGAAAGCCTGAACTGGGCATGCTCACACACTTAGGCCATGTCTGAGTACAGCAGTGGGCCACACATATCTGGCAGTTGCATGTGTTAACCCAGGAACCTCTCACTATCCAGCAATCTGCCCTGTGCACACAGTTACATGACAACAGACACATATATAATATAGTGGAACCCTGTCATGATCAAACATGTTCTGCAGATACCTAAGTTGTTCATAGAAACTGGGAAAGCAAAGATGATAAAGACCTGCAAACAGTATCAGCAATAATTATTGTGCATCCTGAACATAAGCATAGGTTCAGAGGTCAATACCAGGCTATCTGCCTTAGGGCATGTACAAGCCTAGCCAGAGTGTGTTTGGCTTCTGCAACCCTGTCAGATTACTACACTGTGCCAGTGAATAGTAGGTCACACAAGATGGCCCATGTACATTTAGGCTAGTGTGCCACTGTCTAGCAGGGACACAGAAGATATCCTAGGGGTAAACATATGATCACCCATACAGCCGTCAAGATGTCCCCTGTAGGTGGTCAGTGGGTGGCTCTGCCTATGTGAAACTGTGATCACAATCCAGAGTGAGTGGAGGCCCTGGGATAAGAATCTGTCCCTCCAGCATGTCCTATTAACATCTGTGCTGAGGTATATGTCCCTGGAGTGTGTAGCTACAAGGGAGTCGGATATCCTGAGGTGGAGCATGTCCAGTAATTCTGGGTTGGGTATTACTGTAAACAACAGGCACACATCATATCCGAGTAGGTGGCAAGCGACTGAGTAGAGCTGGAGTTACTGCATCCGAACTGTGAAGGTCATCCGTGTGAGTCCCTACATCTGCTTGGTGAGGAACTCCTGTGGCCAGTACAGTTGCTGCAGGTGTTGGGTAAGGTACACCCCAAAGGTGACATTGTAACCAAGCATGGTTGTGATGAGTATAGGGGCACAATGACCTCACTTGATCTAGATGTGAAACCATATGGGATAAGGTGGCCTATATAGAAGGTCTGTCCAACCACTTTGGCAACGTGAATGTCAAAGGCGACAGTACAAACAAATAATGTCCCCAATCACCTAACAACACCTACCATATGTAATGGAGTACTACCAATATGGCAATGTGTGGGCATGTTGTTATTTCCATAGGGGATGACTATGCAACGAATGGCATTTAGCTGTAGGCCATGGCTCAGACACCAGTCATCCATCTCTGTGAGACCCTGTTGGAGTATGCATGTGGCAGCTGGAGAGTTGATTATGGCACCCATTTTGCAGTCAAGTGCAAACAAGGTCAGCCATATTCCCCCTGTGGTAGCCTGTATGTCAGACAAATATATACTGAACAAGAGGGGTCCCAGGATTGAGCCGTGTAGGATGCCATGTGCAACTGGTGTATAGTCAGACATGGCACCTGCAATTCTGACCATGTGTGTGCTATCCCTGATCCAGGTAGCAATCCATCATGTGAGATATGTGTCCATATCGATGCTGGTGAGCCTATGGATAATGGCCCAGTGGGTTATTGTGTGGAAGGGTTTTGCAAGGTTCAGGTAGGCTGCGTGTACAACCGTCCCTATGTCGATTGACCTGTTAACCGTCGAAAGAATACGAACATGTTCAAGAGGCAATATCTGCCCACAACAATGCTGAAATGTGTAGGACACAGTGTCTGTAGGTTCCCGGTGTCTATGTGTAACAGTCCCATGACAATACGCACCATAGCTTCGCAGAACAGGCTAGGTAGGCTTATAGGGCAATATTGTCTGTGGTCCATTGTGGCACCAACTCTGTGGAGTGGGACCACTGTCACTGTATGCCATTCCATGGGTACATAACCTGTAGTAACTCCGATACTGCACAGTGATGTAATGTGAGTGTTACGTCTGTCATGAAGCTTGTGTAAGATGCATGCCAGGACACCATCTGGTCCCAATGATGCTGTAATGTCTGCTTTGGGGAGGGCATCACTCACCTGTTACTGTGTGATGTCAGGGAGGTTACACTCTGTCAGGATGGATAGTTGCTCCCTATGGGGGATGGGGGGGGAGACATCTGCACTGAACCTGTTTGCCAGGATGTTGGCTATGCCAGTGGGTTCAGGGTAAGTTTAGTCAGTATGCAGTAACTCACAGCATATCAGTGACTGTCCACCCAGGTTCCTGACATAACTGAAGAAGGCCTTGTGATAGTCCTACATGTCTGGTGCAATTGTCCGTGAGAAGCAGCCCTTAGATAAGTACATGAGTGATTGTAGCTGTCTGCTAGTACAGATTACAGATGTTTTCCCCGTCTGTGATTGTGCTCTTCCTCCAGACATTGTACAGCTTATTAATGGCTGGGGTCTACCAGACAGGTCCCCTGCCATTGGAGGAGTGAGTCTTGTTGTTATTTGGGATAGCACAATCCATGCAGTCCACTAGGTGTCCATAGAATGTGTATGTAAAGGATTCAGCAGTCGGAGCCATATTTGCCACTGTCTCAGTGTCTCTGAAGGATACCACCTTGCTTTGGTGAAGTGAGACATTGGCTCATGAGAAGTTCACCAAGATTAACCAGTATGGGTGTGTGGACTGTATATGTATGTCCAGTGAGATATATGTATGTTCTGACCTTACCAATGAGGGGTATATCGCTGGTGTGGAACTTAGAGTTCCCATGTTGGTGATGATCAGGTCCAGTATGTATTCCCCGTTGTGGCTGTGGTGACTGGTTGCGCCATAGCATATCAATTTACAAATTGTAGCGACTGTAGGGCGAGGGTGTTGGGGCTTGAGTAGTATCCCCAGTCAATATTTGTGTATCTGAAGCCACACAATATAATGGTGTTTGTGGAGACCTTCATATTCTTCACTGTACCCAGGAAAGCTGAGTGTGGTTCATGGGTATGGGAGGTTGGTCTGTAGCAGGCAACAAACTGAAAGGCATTTTTGCACAATGGTAGTTGTATATGTATGGTCTGTGATGCTAAGTGCAGTGCTACTAACCCGGAGGTGTGTGTATCTGTGATGTATATGGATACTCCCCCTAGTTGTGTTGTCCGTTCCAAGTCCTGTGGTCAGAAAGCATGGTATGAAACATAACCTGGTAGTGCTGGTGTGCATGTGTGAGCCTGAACTAGGCGTCTGTTAGTGCACAGATATCACTACCCTCCATACTGACGAGAGTCCTGAGTGGACGCAATATGAGGGTAACACATCTGGTGTTGAGCAGCATCACCCTTAGTGTCATTTAACCTGTAATGTCTATGGAGGTGGGTTTAGTGAAGCTACGTGTCATGTCGAGCATGTCACCACAGGCTGACAGACACTGTATCCCCTATGAATGACACCAATTAGTTAGCCAACTGTTACACGTGATATGTTTGTCTGTATACTGTGACATCATACTTGGTGGGTGTAAGATGCTAGACAAGGTCAGGGTCATACTGGCCTGGGCTACATGATCACAGTGTTCCTCCATGTACCATGTCATGTGGTCCAGGGAGTAATGTTGGAGTTTTTACGCACCAGCATGGACAATGATGGTGCCAGTCCTGTACTTGCTTTGCAGTGACCTGACTGCATGTGTTATGTGGCAGATCCTGGCACCCGACAGACAGCACAAAGGGACTATTCCCTTGTATGGGCTGGTGAGTGGTACGTCATTATGTCTGACAATAAGTGTTGCCTATCACAAGTGTATTAGGTGTGTTGTGTAGCCCGAAGGGCAGTGACTGTGTGGCACACTGACATTGTGAACTATGTGATATGTAGGTATTGTAGTGGGGTAGCAGTTGTGTGTGTGCCTGCTGTGGAGGTCTCTGCTGCCTAGGCAGGGTTAATTTACAGCATCCGAGTATGTGTATGTGTGATAATGTGGTTTGAGTGCTGTCGCCAGAGGATATGTGAGACTGATATGTGGTGTGTGTGGTTACCTCTACCACCTGATAGACTGTGCCAGTCATGGGCCGAGAGAGTTCAGCACCCTGTATGTCTCTATAGGTGCATCTCACACATATATCTGTGTTTGTCGGGGGGAGGAGAGTGTTGTCTGTGTACATGAGGCAGATGTGAGATTGTGTCTACATCACAATATTCACCAGCTGGACTGGAGAGTACACACAAATCCGACCCCTGGACATGCCGGGATATCATGATGACATACTCTGTAGCCAGATCGCAAAGGAGCAGTACCATGTTAAGTGTGCAAAAGAGTATAACAGGGATTAGTGCTCAAGTTCGTTGGTGTTCTGTAAAGAGTAGCTGAGAAGGAGTCCAGACTGAATCATTACACCTCCGACAGCTATGTCATATATAGCAATGTACACACATATATGTCATGAGTCAGGGCCAATGTACCTGACTTGCAATGCCAACATCCTGACAGACAGGCCCATGTATACATACCCACCTCCCACTGATGATAGTCCATATCATCATACCAGGAGATATCACATGTAGAATGGATGAACAGCTACCCCCAATGCCAAAAGCATGGCATCAAGTGGACTACAATGATTCCCAATATGTGTCATGCATAAACTACAGAAGAAACAGATCCTGCACCTGAACAGTCAGCTGAACCTCCCCCCTACACAGGATGTGGAACCGTTGAATGTGTTACAGCAACATATGGCACTCCACACAAGTGTTGGTGCACAACACACCATGGGAAGTATAGTCTAGTACGCCTATGAAGTCTGATCTGCAAGGCCATGGAGTCCATCATGGTTGAAGTCATAAACTGAGCTATTGGAAGCTGACATACACACAACCTTAATAACTGTGGTATGTTCATGTGCAGAGCATGGTTCCTAAACATGCTAGACTGTTTGCAAGGCAGCCACCCAAGACATACATCACTGAACACAGCTACACATGTCTCACATACACTTTGAATAGCCATTTATCAACATTCTGGACACATGTAGTACCCACAAAACCAACAAGCTGTGCATAAATATGTGTTGACATATGAAGGAATGTCAATGTGTCCACAGATAGATCACACAAGGTAAGGATTATGAGTTCCTGTTCAAGCTGTTGACACCTGACGACCCACATGGACCATTCCTAGAATGGCATAAAACAAAGTGTACACACATTACCATGTCCAGTCAGATGATGACTCCACCCTAGAAATACAGCAGGAGAAGAAACGCCACCCAGTAAAGCAAATAGTGCACTGGGCTAATGCGTCTGTCACTAGTATTATAATAGAGTTAGGTAGGGGTTTGAATCCTGTGAACGCTGATTCTGTGTGTGTGGTGTTGTATGTATGCAATTGTCTTTGAAAGGAGTGCCCTTTTTGGAGACTGGGAAAACACACGAAAAGATGTACATTCCTCTTTGGAAAGACCGATGATGTCACCACCCTAGAAATGCAGACGGAGAAGGAAAACAGTCAAGGAAAGCAAATAGCGTGCCATGCTAATGCTTCTTTTTCTTGTATCATAACATAGTTAGATAGGGGTTTGAATCCTGCAAACGCTGACTGTGGGGGGGGGGGTGTATGTGTACAATTGTCTTTGAAAGGAGTGCCCTTTTTGGAGACTGGGAAAACACACTAAAAGATGTACATTCCTCTTTGGAAAGACTGATGATGTCACACCTTATGAATACAACAGGAAAAGGAAAACCACCCACTAAAGCAAATAGCACGCCATGCTAATGTGTTTCTCACTAGTACCATAACATAGTTAGGTAGGGGTTTAAATCCTGTAAACACGACTGTGTGTGTATGTGTGCAGTTGCCTTTGAAAGGAGTGCCCTTTTTGGAGACTGGGAAAACACACTAAAAGATGTACATTCCTCTTTGGAAAGACTGATGATGTCATCACCCTAGAAATACCAACGGAGAAAGAAAACCACCTAATAAAGCAAACAGCGCGCCATACTAATGCATCTCTCTCTACTATCATAACATAGTTAACAGGGGTTTGAATCCTGCAAACGCTGACTGTGTATGTGTGCAATTGTCTTTGAAAGGAGTGCCCTTTTTGGAGACTGGGAAAACACACTAAAAGATGTACATTCCTCTTTGGAAAAACCGATGATGTCAACACCCTAGAAATACAGACGGAGAAGAAAAACCAACCAGTAAAGCAAATCGCGCGCTGTGCTAATTCTTCTCTCTCTAGTATCATAACATAGTTAGGGGTTTAAATCTTGGAAACGCTCACTGTGTGTGTGTCAATGTAGTGTGAGTTTTGCTTTTACTATGGTATGACATATTATGATTACAGCAGTAATTGCATTGCACACATCAGGTATCTGCATGGCAAATATATATGTGTACATGTCCCCTCAATCAGTACATAGGTGTGAAGCCTGCATACTACATCAATACATTTGTTGCCATTGACAGGCTGTGCTGCTGCTTCTCAGATCGTAGGTCACATATGTATGTATGTGACAGGGCCGTCCACTGTCGTGATCCGTGGCCAAGGTCATCTGTGCCACACACACCCATGACAGTTACTTAAGAGCAGTGTGAGTGAGGGTATATGCCTAGGGTATATGTCAGACATGTTCATACACAACAATGACTGCCAATAATGGACAGTCTTTATAGGTGTACAACTGCCTTGTGGATATGCATCCGGGCATCTAATGTCTCATGTGATACACCCTGGGACTCCACAATACCTATGGATATGTGGATACCAAGGGACACATGACATAACATGAGGCTGTATGTACACATCGGTACCCAACATACATGTTGAGGGCTACCACCTATGTGGTACTGATGGGATAGTAAGTATAGTACATGTGGATGACTATGCCATAGTTGGCTTACTGCTATACAGCATGTATCAGATGACAGGTATCTGTCTGTATGATACCCTTGTGTAGGATATGTGTCCCATCCAGGGAATGGATTGTAGGCCAATGCATGCATTTCCAGAGATGGTTGGACACATCCCTAGTGTGTTTGCATGTACCTAAGGGGGCTATATGCCAAACAGGTGTGGTCACAGGAATGGTTGACGGTCAGTACCACTGGTTAGTGTTATAGTGTAGCACTGGAAGGATCCAACTGTTACTGAGTTCCCTACGACTGTGTGTCATTTGTCAGGACATCATCCAATGCTTGCTCATAGTCATGCTGTTGAGGTTGTGTATACTACCAGACCACAAATCATTGACAGATACTAACAGTATCACCCACAGCATAGTGTCAACCCATGTCATACACACATGTCTACCCATGTTAGTACATAACTGTAGTAGAATGCATACTAGCCATTGAAAGATACTATGAGATGTTAACAATGTGTACAACAGGGTATGCCACATGTCCCATGTGTCCACTATGCACGTACATGCAGACAGTGCGCACCCACCATGTTCACAGATGTACACCTGCTAATCTGTACTGCACACATCACACACATACTGTCCACTCACAAACACATGCTGGCAACACATTACACTTCAGCCAAGTGGCGCATGGGTGGACAATACATACTCAGACCTAACAGTGGTGTAAACAATGCTACATTGACAACCAGAGCTTTGATGCATAATGTCTGCTGAGATATACCTATAAGGATGTCATTACACTTTATGTTGACAACCTGCTAATATTACTAAACTGCTATAGTGTCACCCTGTGCATCAGCACCATGTTAACCAGTTCCTCCATCAAGGTTATAGATGACAGGAGGCGACACAGGTATCATCATATGCACAGGGCATTTCATTGTTTGCCAGAGCCTGACATTGACCCATCCAATCGACATGTCTGTGTGTGTGTGTGTGTGTGTGTGTGTGTGTGTGTGTGTGTGTGTGTGTGTGTGAGGGACAACAGTACAGCATGGGCCAATGTTGATGTAATGTGTGTGTGTATGCATGCACACAGCTCCACCATGTTGCTGCCATATACAGTAGTTTGTGGGACAGCCACAAACTGTACCAGATAGGCTATACAGATCACTGTCTCTGGCCATGGACCACACAGTACCTGTGCCTGGCAGGGGTGCTACAGACAGTATCATGTACCAACCCTGACTGGGTACTGTCCTCAGAGGCAGAGGCAGGACGACTGGACCCATGTCCCTGGTGGGACTGGCCAGAGCCACGTGCACGTGGTCTACTGGGATGGTCAATGGACAGGCCAGCCCCAGCATTGCTGGGGCTGGTACTGCCACTACGTGAGTGGCTGTGAACTGTGGTCCATCTGCAACCACTGCCAGCTGTTGCTGTTGCTGGCATGCGTCCGCGTCGACGTCGCAACTGTCCCGCATGGTCCTGGCTCATGGAAGACATATTGTGGAGGGCATCTAATGTCTCCCCCCAACGTCTATCAATGAGCTCGGTGTAAGTCCGGATGGCACCGGCAAAGTCACGGATGCTGTCATTGATAGCGGTGTAATGTGCCCTCTGTGCCCTAAGTCCCTTCCTGGTGTACCGTTCCATACGTGCCTGAGTCTGCATTACAGCCCGGAACATACTGGACATCATAAGACCAGTGAGGGCATGCCTGCCAGGGGCAATGCGACCAGCGGTGCTCCCCCGAGAACCCCTGGACCTTCACCTATGTGGTACTGTTCCAGGAATATGGCTATGGCTGCTGTAAGGGGATGCAATTGCCATGGGTACCACACTCTCCTGGTTAATGCCAACTATATGCTGTCCCTCACCTATGGCCATTGGTGGTGAGGGATGTATTGACAGTATGAGTGTGTGCATAGATGGGGTTGAACGCTGTGTACTGTCGATTGGCGGACCAACGACAGACACTATCAAACATTCCTGTGCCAAAATACATGTCTCATCATCAGCACTATCTGTGGCAGTGGCTTCAGGATCCCTGCTGCATTCAGCCACCCCTAACTCAGCACCTGTGAGAGGAAGACAGGAAACACACTTTACGGTCTGCACATGAACACATGCACACATGCACACATGCACACATGCACACATGGACACATGCACACATGAACACATGAACACATGAACACATGCACACATGCACACATGCACACATGAACACATGTACACATGAACTAATACACTCCTCACTACAGCACATACACGCACACACCAGTAATCCAACACATATTCTATAGTGGGTGAAGGTGGGTGTCAGTATCACAAGGTAAACAGTCACCACACATGTGTCAGCATGCAGAATATGTGTTGCACAAGACCATACAGTGCAGGTGTATACGCCTCAATTTAATGGCAGTATACATGACTTTGATGCAACTGCGTAGTTGTTCAATGATTGGTTACACCCTGGAACACAATGTGTACATGGACACAACATTGCTGTGCAGGTATTATCAGCTCTGCAATGCCCTGTGCACCATAACTCACAAGTATACATGCCATGGCTGCATGTGTTATCTGTGTGACACATAGATATCCATGTCTGAGTACAGTGTCTGTGTCCATAGCAGATAAAAGTGGGCACGGGTGTAGCACATGCATGCTATGTACACACACGGGATGAGTGGTGCATGTTGACATGAAGGTATACCAATGCTCGACATAGCCAGTGTACAGTGGTTATGGTGAGTGTGGGACATATTGCAGATATGTCAGTGCCAGACATGGCATGGCATGCTACACGACTGCAACATCAAACACCACACATACCCAATGTGTCTCAGGTGACCTATACACCCACTAGCATTCCAGGACATATATGTGACACTTTGTTTGGATGGCGACTGCTGTGCATATTGTGTATACTGGCATATGTAAGCACACACACAACATGCTATGCATATTGTGTATAGGTGCATATGTTTGCACACACACAACATTGAGGTGCAAAGCAATGACTGCAATGACTAGTACTGTGGTCACTGTAACTGGATGGGGTGTAGTACCCTGTGCCATCATCAACATGCATCCTGTGGTCACTCACAGCTACTAATGTGTGCAAGACCACTGCCTAGCATGCTGTACCTGAACTGCAGTGCCGTGGCTATGTTCACAATTACACAGACACCTTGTACATGGGTGTGTGAGGTTCCCAGTAGGGAGCTTTGCCTAAAATGATTGTGTTATATGTTGCAGAGTGTTGCACAGACCCATGATAGGCCTCTACCCCTGAGGTACATCATGTGTGTGTGCATGACATGTGGGATACTGATGTGTGACCTTACAGCGGGTGTATGGTAATGCCAAATGTAGCATGTTTTCATGTACTGCGTATGATAAACATGTCCTGTTGTGTACAGCTGTAGCAACTATGCATATCCAAGGTGCAGTACAGTGTTGCCACAATTGTGTCTGCTGCACTGTGCATTGTATGTGATTGAGGCAGCTACTGACTTTACTGAGATGATTAATGTCTCACTGCAAACATGGACAGCATGCAATATGCATAGGTGTGTTACATGTACATGGCCTACACCTCACCTATGACATGCACATTTCATTACAAATATTAAAGTGTTAACACACTCACCAGCATGTATCGTCTGCCCTGCTGTCACACCAGAGGGACCTACAAGAATATGACACAGTTTGTCAATGGCCACAACTGTGGCATTGCTACTGTGAGTGTGCTAATCTACAGTGGAACAGCAGTCAACAGTCACAGGTGTGGAGATACTATTCTAAATATCAGTATTGCACTCGAGAGGCAGTACAACTGCTAAACACACAGTACACATCTCCCACAAGCATATTCCAACAATACAGGTAATGGTGGTCTACAGCTAGGGCATATTACCTGCACGCTCCATGTTGTCCTGCTGGGTGGCCCCGGCCTCCATGATGACACATGTGTGATGCTGCTGCTGCTGTAGGCCAGGAGCCACCACGCTTAGGAGCAGCTCCTCCACTCTGGTGAGGGGGGGATGTATGTGCGCACCACCACCTGTGGCAAGCTGTTGCCTATGGATATCAGATGCATGCCGCCGGACATGTCAAATTAAATCACTGCAGTGATGGCATACCTGCTCATATGTCCGGTTATGCATGCCTATGTCATTTATCCGGCGAACAAGATCTTGCCACAGTGCACTATGCTCATGCTGGTGCTGGTTGGCCCTGGAAAATAGCAGGTTATAGTGCTGCACCAGGCTGGCCTGTATTTCCTGCTCCTCCGCAGCTGTATACACCGGATTGCGTTGATGAGCCATAACCCTGGAAGACAATTACACGATATGTGTGAGCAAGTCATGTTCACACTTAACATTATGAAGTACAGATATCACTTAACTGCCATATATACCATCTGTCTGTCTATCAGAGGATACACACGTTCAATACCACATATCAGTGCTCAGCCCGCAACTGTCTGACAGTGACTGCCACACTCCATACATCAAACCAGTATACATCAGTACTCGGCACACTGTTTTGGATACAATGCACAACCTCGCACCGGGGGTATATATCAAGTTAATGCATGAAGAAATATGTCATCCAATGCAGTGAATGTAATGTACATTTACAGTATCAACAGTAATCCACCCTAGTCTTTGATGCCATACCCCTACCTAACATATGTGCACAGTTGTTAATATAGCTGGCATACTGCTGTAACAGAGTATACATGTTGCTAGGTACAAACATACCCTGTAACACACATGTGGTTGCGGGCATGGTACAGGCATCATTACACACACATTAGACATACATACAACACATAAATGTATGCCAACACAGATGAGAATTACCTTTGTACCTTATAGTATTGTGTGCCCCTACTTACAGATACCTATGCCTGAGGTATGTAATCTATGCAGACTACAGGACACACACAAGACAGTGTTACCAGGGAATGTGAACATACACCATACTGTGGTGTTTAGGCCTACAGCTTCAGGTAGTACAACAGTTCATATGTGAGCTGGATTCACCAGCAGTACCACTTACTGAGCATACATGTATTGCTTCGGCCTACAATGAGACACCACAGTCATACACAAGGATCTACGTCACAACATATGCCATCCTACTATGTCTGCATCCCAATAACTGACACATCTTTCTCTGGCCTCACACCTAGGACACAAACTACCATGACAGACACAACCTCACACTAAGCTATCACACCTTTACAGACCTTGCACACAGTCAGTGTCACACTAATTCCACCTCACATAGCAAGTATTGCACTTAGTACAAGTGTGTGTGCATTGTGTCATAGTTAGGTAATACGCTATTGGCCCTGAGCCTAGAGCAGCCTAGCCATATGCTACCCTGCCCTTTGACACACATGTAATGTGATAAACTTGCTCCCGTCAAATGGATACACAGAGGTGACTCCCAGGGCATATTACCTATGTCCATAACATTCATCAGGGGTATGTATGACATCTACTAATGAGGAGCCTTGTTTGTTAATGCTGGGTGGTTTAGTCCAGAGTATGGCATATTTGTGTATAGGAACCTGTACCTCCAGCATGTGCTGTTTAGTGCGGTGACAAGGATTAGGGCCCTAGGTCATGTAGACTGGAGGGATTGTGAGGTGTTGTCATGGTGGTTGGCTGACTGCTATGGGTGTGACATACCTCTGTATGTCCGGCAGTGGTAACCTCTGGGTAGGCAGTATGCAATGCACTGTAGCTGTGGTTTTGTGAGTCAGTCTGCATAGGGCATGTGTATGAGGGCAGTATCACACTTTGTTAGGTATGTCTGTGGCCTTTCCACTTGCTGTAGTTGTCATGTGAGGTACATGCCACATGGGGCATTGTGAGGAGTAGAGGGGTACACTGACATATACTTCCCTAGATGACACACCTTTTGTAATGACATGTAACATGTAGAGAGATTACAAGACTAGTGCGGCACTGTGATTATCAAAGGGGAGCCTACTGTCCACCTGTGTCCCATGTTCCCTTTTAACACCTTCAGTGTTAGGCAGGCTAACACCTGTGTGGTAGTTACTGCATAAAGTGTTTTGGAATGGGTATGGCACTGCTGTATCAACACTGGTGTTCAGTCCATGCCTCGGTCAACAGGCACCATATGACCCCGTGTCTCTCTCTCTCTCTTTCTCTCTCTCAATATATATATATATATATATATATATATATATATATATATATATATATATATATATATATATATATATACATATATTTGTATATTTATATATATATATATATATATATATATATATATATATATATATATATATATATATATATATATATATATATATATATATATATATATATATATATATATATATATATATATATATATATATATATATATATATATATATATATATATATATATATATATATATATATATATATATATATATATATATATATATATATATATATATATATATATATATATATATATATATATATATATATATATATATATATATATATATATATATATATATATATATATATATATATATATATATATATATATATATATATATGTATATATATATATATATATATATATATATATATATATATATATATATATATATATATATATATATATATACATACATACATCTAAACATCCATTGCTGTACATATAGCTGCACATATAGGCACATATACTGCCCACCTGTCATGGTTAGGGATGTCAATTATGCAACCGTTGTGAGACATACGGTTATGTAATACAATTGCACAATGTTGTGCTGTCCTCAGGCCGTATAGCTGTAGCAGGCCTCACTGCCTGTAGCTCAGTCCCACAATGTTTAATCACCAAATTACATATACCGGCACTGCTTGCTGTCTGCAATGCCACACACTACAACCTACATACATATGTGCACATAGCAGCCTTCAACAACATACATATGTCCAGCCTTCACTAACAGTTGCAGCATGTCTCTTGCCCTATGCAAATGTGCATGTACATATAGATGCGGACTGCGGCCACTTATGGATGGTTCACAATATGTAGAGTACCCATCAGACACATCATTCGGATGTCAGCAAATACATATCTGTTACATACCTTACCTTTGTATTCCTCACCTCCATCTCTTGTAGGTGTTGATTGTTCTTGTGTTTGTTGTTTTTTTGGTTTTGGTTTCCTCTGTGTGTTGGTCTTTTTTTTCTGTGTCTGTCTCCTACTGCCTGTTTGTATCTGTCTGTCTGTCTGTCTCTGTCTGTCTCTCTCCTCGTGCTCTCAATCTCTCTCTCCCGGTTGGTGCAATGATATTATTGCATGTGTGGACAGCAGATACAGGCTGCTTTTCTAAGTATCTGCACATGTGCATGTGATGGCCTCTGCACCAATTGGTACCCACCATTCAGTAATTGCATGCAGCCTGCTGTGTGATAATTGCAGTTCGCACTGTGATTTCAGGACACTGCTATAAAATGATAGGTTAGGTAGGCATAGCCCTTTCAGTTTTGCAAGGTGGGGACCATGTTTGTTTGCTGTGGACACTGTTGTGTCAGTCAGAAGGTTGGTATATGTCTCATATCTAAAGCTGGGTTGTAGCCAGTGAAATGCATGTTGTTCTGAAACCTGACTGTTGCTCCTTCCAGTACACTCTTCTCAGTGTGTAGGTTTACTCACACCTCCTAATGCTAACACTGGATACATGGGAGTATGTGCTTTGTTTTCCAAGTTGAGGATTAACTGGCATACAACAGTAGTTATTGCAATGTATTCCTATGGATTTCCTATTTTCCCTTTAAATTCACTCATTGTAATGCATGTTATATTTCTTTCAGCAGCATGTTATTGTATATCTGCTGTAGTGTAGTGGTACTTCATGCAGACTGGTGAGTCCAAGGTCCCAGGTTCGAGACTGACAAGGTTTTTATTTTTCTGCTGAGCAGTACAAGGGCCTTGTCATGCAGAGTGACTAAGGCACTTTTAAGCAGTTGTAAGCAGGTTTGCGCGACGCTTAGCGATGCTAAGCTAAGCTTAGCTTAGCTTACTTTATTTTAGCAATACTAAGCCAAGCTTGGCTTAGCTTATCATATCTTAGCAATGCTAAGCTAAGCGCACACATGCGCTCACTGGTGCAAACCCACTTACTACTGTTTACAAGTGCTCACTCCCGCTAACCCCCGCGCTCATTTCTTTGACAGAAAAGTAAATGGGGAGATAGGACTGTTGTGATAAAGGGTGCACAAAGAGGGGAAGACAGTAGGGAAACCAGCTCAGGATGTACAGGATGGGTGTGGAGAGGGCCCATAGCTGCCCATTTATTTACCAGCAACAGCTGTGCATATGCAATTCATTAGGAGGGATATTTGAAACCTTCCACCCCTGAGAGAGGGGTGACGACAACTAAGTGTGTTGTACTACCAATTATGAATATCAGGCACATGCACTGTTTGTGAACTGATACACTGTCATTAGTACGTTACTCACTTCTGTACAGTTTGTGGTTTGTTTGTATTGACATTAGCACAGTCTGCTCAGGACAACTGGACATATTTCACTACTGTGTATACCTATCTACACCCTTCATTGTGGCTGACTACACTGGTATATATTACCTTTGGGTAGGTGTGCAGAAGTGCAGAGTGCATTATTTATTATCGTGTGATGTTTATCTTGCTGAACTTGCAGAGTTGCTGTGTACCTGTAAGTCTATGAAGGCTAGTAGTCTGTCTGAGTAGCTCACACCTGTGGACATATCCAGATGGTTGACAGAGGTCAGCCTAGTATTCTTTGACTGTGCACCACAGCAGTCTTTTCAGCACCTGAACAATGGCATTGTCACAGGCGGTTGCCAGCAGTACATGGCTACATCCTTTGATATTTGTGTGTTGTACTTCTACATAAGGGCATACTTGTGGGATCCATTCTATAGCTATTTGTAGAGTGTGTAACAGCAGACAAGCTGATATGCCTGTGTGTTTCTGACTCTTCCAAGCCTCAGATACTCTCACGTATATATTTGAACAGCTTCAGGGTAAGGTTCATATAACTGGGATACACCTGTGATATATTTCAGACATTTTGCAGTTCAGACTTTGGGGGATTCAGAGCATATGTATTACTACACCTTTTCTGACGTGCAAGCAGTGTCTACTCTCACTTATTGACATTTGTCATTAAGTATGATTCCACACCTTTCTGCCTATTGTTAGTACATTTCACATGGAGTCAGAGGGGCACAGCTAACATTTGTTTACAAATCAGGGTCATCACTGTAGAGCTGTCACTATTGGGAGGTCTGGTCTGTGACCTATGCAAATATGCCAGTGTTTATCCTGCTCTGATACTGTGTGGGGTTTGTAAGGTGCTGCTGTGACCTTATTCCATACTAGCATGGCTGATTCTCTTTTCACAGTCATGTTATGCAATTCGACAACACCTGCTGGTTAAGGCCCACAGAACAAGATTTGTGTTATGCCATTCCTATTTTCCCTTTACATTCACTCATGGTAATGCATGATCTATTGCTTTCAGCACTTAGTTATTGTATATCTGCTGTGGTGTAGTGGTACTTCATGCAGACTGGTGAGTCCAAGGTCCTGGGTTTGAGACTGACAAGGGTATTTAATTTTGCTGCTGAGCAGTACAAGGGCCTTGTCATACAGAGTGACTTAGGCACTTTTAAGCAAGTGTAAGTGGGTTTGCGTGGGTTTGCACGACGCTTAGCCATGCTTAGCTAAGCGCACACAAGCTCACACTCGCACACCACACTAACTACTGCTTAAAAGTGCTTATTCTCGCTAACCCTCACGCTAATTTCTTTTAAAGAAAAGAAAATGGAGAGATAGGAAAGTGGTGAAAAAGAGGGCACAAAGAGGGAAAGACAGTAGGGAAACCAGCTCGGGATGTGCAGGATGGGTGTAGGGAAGGCCCATAGCTGCCCATTTCTTTCCCAGCAACAGCTGTGCATATGTATGAGATTTGGTGTGAAATTTGAAAACTTCCACCCCTTTGAGAGGGGTGAGGACAACATAATATGTTGTACTGCCAATCAGAATTATCAGTTTACATGTCCAGCAGACATGTGTGCGAACTGGGCAGCTATGTATGGGGCGTAATTTTTTTGTGGGAACAGATTGCCCTTTTTTATTTTTTCTTTCAGGTGAGAGTGGAATGTGAGGTAGAGGATGTAGGTATATTTGGGGAGGTAGGTTGGGGAGGTAAACAGACAAGACAAACAAGGCGCATACAGGGGCGGAGTTTGACACATGGGGTGGGTGAACACAACTGATGGGGAAGGTTGTTTGGAAATCACAAGCCCATGAGCCCACAGATGGTAACAGTGGGACTGAGATCCCCACCCATGGGCAATCACCACTGCACCTTCACAGCCCCGAGGGTGGTTGTGCTGGGGGCTGAGTAGGATGGGCAGGCTCACCCGAGAGATGCGCCACTCTCGCCTTAAGCTGGCGTACAGGATCAGCGACTAAACGCTGGATCTCCCTACGCACCACAACCCGGACCCTTCGAAGGGTGACAGGTGGCCCTTCTCCGCCCACGCTTGCACGGGTGGATGAGCCTCATCCCCTGCAGCGCTTCCACCTGAAAGTGGCACAGGACCAATGGAGGAGGGGAGCCCAGGCTGGGCACCGGACCTGCTGGTGCCAGGTGCACTCACCAACTGAGGAGGGACAGGTGGGTCTGCTGGGACCAGCCTTCCCATACGTTTTGTGATCAGGGGTGTTTAATTACAACATAAACAACAGCATTCCAGATTGGTTGTAACAGCATGCAGTAATATTCCCATTAACCCATAACACATGCATATATTGAACAACAGTAGATATTCCAATTTATAAACAATAGGACATATGTCCCAACAAATATTTAAGGTTACACATACCCATTGAGGTGTGGAATTGCGTGGTTTATGCACATACGGTAGGGTGTAGAAAAAAAAATTGGTTAACATCTTACAATAACCTTTTAGTCTACACTACATTCCCAGTGACTGCAAGCCTATATCCCCAACCTGTATTATTACACTTGCCACCATACATTAGGTTGTGTCATGGGTTTGGCTAGTTCAATATATGCCTGACCTATATCTGACATATTAACTGTCCAGGATGCAGATGTTACTGCTACGTATTTCTTGTTTGCATTTATATTTCTTTATCTGCATATCTGTGATGTTTTCACATGACATTTTCACTTTGATTTGTACAGAACCCTGCATTTCTTAACACACACTCACATTTCTGGTGAATAATTACATGCTACATGTGTGCCAGGTTTACTTATTCATGCCAGCCAGTATCTGACTATTGTGGACTGTATATATGTTTCACAGCTACTAGCACTTCCATCACCCACTTTATATGGGACTGCATAACTCTGTGTTGCCAGCACATTTTCAAACAGTACTGTTTGTATAATGCAAGGGTACGACAACATTTCAGACTCTGTGACACAGACACACTCTGGGTTTTAGACCTTTATTAATGACATTGCACACTTTTCCACAGGCTCACTCCTTTATTTGTTTTAACTGTGTTTATGGCAGACATGTTCAAGACATATTATACCTTTATTAATAAGTTAGAACAATCTTTTTTCAGGCTCACTCACTTATGTTATATGAAAGTACCTGCAGTGATATTATTCCAGATATATGTTACCTTTCTTAATGGGTTACTACACTCTTTTTCTGCCTCTCTGACATTCTCATCTGGCAGTACATGCAGAGGACTTATTCAGGCAATTCTATCACTGTTTTATTGGACTACAACACATTCTTTCATGGTCTCAGAAAATATTTTATATAACAATACATGCAGAATAATCACTAACCTGCCTGGTGTGCAACCTTAGCAGCCTATCAGCATAGGCTTGCTGATTCATAGCACAGTCACCTGCAGCTGTAAAGTAAATCAAGGGATATTGAAACATACCTATCCATTATACATACTCCATTATCAATTCTTACGTACTGCATTCCATGGCTACTTACTCAGTTGTGGGGCATCCTGCATCCCATGGGCCTCCTGTATCCACTGGTTCAGGTGGCCCTGCTTTTGTCTCTTCAGGTCTGCATGGTGGTGATGGACCTGTTCACCAGTCCTGGGAATGTATTTGGCACTGGTGAGGTCACGAGCTAACCAGTTCGAAGCCTCTGCCTTGTACTCTGTCCCTTGGAACTGGCCCTGCAGGAGTCTTGACTCGTGATGGTGGACAAGGAGCCAAACCATGTATTTGGACTTCTCGATGCCCCAACGTTGCACTCGGAAGCATGAACCCTCTCCTACACCTGCCATTCTGACTGCAAATGTGTGCTACAATCAGTTATGGTGAGTATTCCCGCCTATGGGGCTTAAATATGCCGCATTTCCCGCAATTCATTGTGATTGGCCGTTTTGTAAAATTCTCGGCTGACTGCAGACCTGCTTAGTAATGGTTAAACTACCATTCGTAAGTATATGAATGTTAATAGTGGCTGCTGCTCCTATGTTGTCATGGCTTAGTGGTTCTATACTTTGATTATAATGCACAGGGTCCTGGGTTCGAACCTTTTCATTCTTTTATTTTAATACTGTCTAGACAGGCTAGGGGGTGTAGCTGCGTTTAAGCAACTTAGCTCTACGTTGCACACCAGTGCCCTACCGTGCCCTGGTTGGTGCGGCGCGCACCTCCATGCAAACCAATTGTGCTGGGTAAAGCGCTATTTAGCTATGGGCACCTATTTTGCACTGGCTAAAGTGCTATTTAGCTATGGGCACCTATTTTGCGCTGGCTAAAGTGCTATTTAGCTATGGGCATCTATTTTGCGCTGGCTAAAGTGCTATATAGCTATGGGCAACTATTTTGCGCTGGGTAAAGCGTGAGTTACCCATGGGCAACTATATTGCGCTGGGTGAAGCGCTGCTTAACTGCAGGCAATTTTATATTGGGATCCTTTAAAATATTTATTTTATTCACTGATACATTGGCCATTTCACTGCTTTTTAGTTATGTTTAAACATATATGTTAGGTATTATTCCGTATACTGATTTAAAAAATAAATACAAAAGGGAGTGGTGGGACTTGAACCATGAATGCCTCTTCTTTGTGCGAATGCTCTACCATTACACTATTGCTATTTCGTGTGCTGTGCATAAACATTCTTTCTTATGCTCTTCCATGTCAGGCTTGCTAACTGTAGCTAAGCAATGGGCACACCCGCGCACACACATGCAATTACGGGCAGCTATATCGTTGAGTTAAAAAAATATTATAATTATTTATTTTATATAAGTGTGATGGGGGTTTACAGTGTCAGGGAGTGCGGTGTTGGGTGCAAGTACATTTGAGAGTACTCGCTCTTGTGTGTTGACATTATGATTTTTAAAACCTTGCAGGGGCGTGCACATTTAGACTGCTCGGCAGTCGGGCACGCCCCCTGCTTTCCTACTCAGTCCATGTAAGAGTTACGGTTGAGTCAGAGTGCCCTCATGAATATTCATGGCACGCTGACTTCAAAACGTTCAACTGCAGCCTCCGAGTAAGACTTATTAAGTCTTACACAGAGGATTAGTAAATCCGGGGGACTTTGTTTACTGTGCCTTATAAAATTCATTTTCAGACCTAGAACCTAAAGAATACTACCACTATAAAAATAGTTTTACTGAAGAGTATGCCATATTCCCTGTGGTTCCAGAGAAATGAACATTTGTTTGAAATGTGAGGACATAATTTGACTCTGTCAAAAGGCTTAGGCTCTGCCCACTGGAAATTATAGTGCAAACTTCCTGAACTCCATTGGAGTGAATGAGTTAAAAGAAATGGGCACCTGTCCCCCGAAAAATATTGTCCCATACATAGCTGTTCATTTCACACGTGTCCACTGGACACATATAATTTGGTCCAATTTGCTTGACAATGCAGTTGTATTGTCCTCCACCCTCTCTCTGGGGGTGAGAGTTCTAAGTCATGTACAAATTCTATCAAAGTGTACAATTGTTGCTGTACAAGAAATGGATAGATATGGTTCTTCCTACACCCTCCCTGCACATCCCTACCTGTCTTTGACTATAGGGGGAATTCAATAAAACCTGCATAGACTTTTTTCTGTGTAGACATATTGGCAAGGTGCTTACATGGAAGTAAGCAGATGTGCGATCCAGTAAACAGTGCTGAGGGGCATGCACGAGCATGTGAACCCAGAAGTATCTGTGGCATGCAAATCATTTCATAAGCAGGTGAATTGCATGCAAATGAGGGTAGCATAATGATCCAGCAAGCAGAAAGGCAGCTCTGCAGACCCCCTGGTGGTGTCTGTAAGGTACACGGAAACATTCCATATACAGGATGTAAAACTGACTCCAAGGGTTGTAAAAGTGCACTTACAGTGGCAGAAATAGTGTAGTAGACACAGATATGTGCAAAACTATCCACTGTTTGTCCAAAACCATATGAAACATAATGTAAATTAACTTAATTTAATTTTATAATCGGGTATGTTTGTGTGGCGTGCCACAGTGTGCAAACATGCTTTTATGAAAAAAAAAATAAAAAAAGAGATGAAAATGGGATGTAAGTAGTATGTGACAGTAATGCATTATAGGACCCTGTGAAGAGTATGTGCAATGGAAGACTGCTGTGGTTGCTAAGGAGGCAAGGCCTAGAACCGTGAAGTTTCCAGGTATTATGCAGAGATCTCTATGCAAATGAGCTGGGTTTACTGAATAACACATATGGGTATCTGTGCCTGCAGATCCCATCTGTGTAGGCACAGAACCATGTTGTTGTCCACAGAAGAGGTAGCTGACATCAAAATGGGGTGTGTCCGCATTCTTTTAAGCTCATTGGAGCTCAGCGGCGTGTGTTTGCATGGCATGGCACTCTGTTCAGCAGGAGGAGTGTCCGGTGACTGCTAAGCTTCGTTTATCTATGAGGAGCATGTTTCAGTAGGTATCCACATGTTTGTGCAGCGTGCCACTGTGCTGAACATGCCCAGCCATGGGGATGTGTCTAGTGACTGCTGAGCATTGATTATCTTTGCGGTGCTGGTTTGCATACCATGCCGCAGTGCTGAGCAGGGAAGGCTGTAAAAAAAAAAAAAACTAGGTCATTAAAACACTTGTTGTAAATGGTAGGTGGAATGCATCATAGGTAGCCAATCACACAGGCTGTACCTTTGTCAAAGCACTATAAAGAAATCATAAACCCTACAGTCTGATTTTTGCCCTCATACTCTGCACCAGTGGAGTACAGACTTGGGAATTTTAACTAAGAGAATGCTAGGGGCTGCTGCAGGTCTGCTACATCTGTATGTGCTGGAGGCTAAGGTCAGTGCTGATGCTGTGGTTGACAATAGACCCAGACTAAGAAGGAAAAGAGTGTTCAAGCACAGGGTAACCTTCCAGGACATACATGAGCTGGAAACTGTAGAGCACTACAGGGTGGACAGAGACATACTACATCAACTCACTGAGCCCTGCTGCCTTCAATTCAGACCTAGAGCCAAAAGAGAGGAACACATCTTAGTGGAAACAAAGGTATGTGTAACCCTTAGGGTACAAGTGACAGGTACTTTCCAAAGACCAATTGGGGACATGATGGGGGTCTCACAGGCATCAACATTCAGGGTACTCCACCAATTCCTGGATGCCATGCTACAACATGCCAGTGAGCACATTTATTTTACCCACACCACAGAGGAGAAGGCCAGCAGTATGCATCTCTTCTACCATGTAGCACACTACCCTGAGGTACTGGGTGCCATAGATTGCACTTGTACACAGCAAGGTACCACCCAGTGAGGAAGGTAGGGCCTACACCAAGCGCAAGTGGTATCACTCTATCAACTGCCAGACTGTGTGCAATGCCCAGGGCATTATCATCCAGTGTGTGTGCTAGCAGCCCTGGCAGTTATTAGAAACTTTGCAAAACCGAACAAACTCTCAAAAAACAAATAAGCAAAAGGATAGCAGATACTTCCTAAAACAGAAATTTATTAAACATTAAAAATGGTAAAGCGCTTTTCATCTACTCAATAGCAGACTTCATCAGACCACCATTTAATACAGAGAATCTTTTAAATACTGATGAAGCCCTGGCAGTTATCACAACTCCTATATCTGGCAAGCATCACAGCTGTACCAGATGTTTGCTATGGGGGCATGCCGTATGGCCATTTACTGGGGTATGCTGGGTACACACTGGAAACATGGATGATGACACCCATCAGAGATGCACACACACCTACTGATGAATGTCATACTGAGGCACATGCACAAATTAGGAACATCATAGAGCATGTGTTTGGGATGCTGGAGTCATGGTTCCAGTGCCTTGATATATCAGTTGGAGCCCTGCAGTAGTCTCCAGTCACATGTGCGCAAATGTTCACAGTGTATGCCATGCTACACAATATGATTCTGCAGAAACAACTGAAGCAGGATCAGCAAATAGAAGGGATATACAGTTTGCCACCAGTGCCCAGGTCCCCACAGCTACCCCCACAGAGGGACTCAGAGGAGGAACTTCCTGAGCTTCTACCTGTAGGCAGATGTAGGTGTACCCGGTATGGCCTGGCCTTGGCCAGGAGACAATGCATAGCACATACACTGACAACCTAAGGCCCTAGGGACTGGCACCATACTCCGACTCACATGCATATACTAAAAATGATGCCAGTCAGCCCACACAACCTGTACCTAACTACCCCCAACACATCTGTGTTCCCATATAACTGCTAGAACAGTCAGTCTGCAATGATATATCCACAGACCAGACAATTCCAGGGCTGCGACATAGAACCAGGCCACATGTATTTCCCACAAAATGCAGGGGTGATAGTTTATGTCTATATGTTGTTGATAGCTTGAGGAATACAGCCTCTCTCTCTCTTTCTGGTGGCTGGTGTGGCTCACTGAGCTAGGGACATTAGCATGTGTGATGGTGTTGATAGTTCAAATCTGGCAGCATCTACATCACTTGCATGTGACATACTCATATGGTGGTATACTCACAAACTGTCATAACCCCTCTATCTGTTACTGCAAGACAGCTAAAGAAAGCCAGAGAGAATGGGCGGACAAAGGTTCAAACCTACAGGCAGATGTTATACATGCTGTGAGTAACCTAGATGGTGGCTAGTATAACAGCAGGTTGTAATAGGTCAGATTAGCTGCAGGATGTAAAGGTCAATCACTCATATGTGTCAGTAGTTACAACACTTCTGTGCCTGTTTTTCACAACATATTATCAGAAAACAGAACTGTATGAGGAACAGTGCAGACATATGGGGCCAAATGCTGGACATCCTGCAAAAACATGTACAGGGAGAGGTAAGCAGACTGTCACCCTGTATGTGGTGTTACAGCATGTACCCCAGTTATATCATATTGCTCAACCTCCTTGAGCAAAAAATTTGGCCAAAGCCATGAATAAAAGTGGGACAAAGACCAAATAATAGAGGAATAGTTTAAAAATTGCAGTTACAAATGTACAGCATCCATAGAATAACAGGTATTGCATTATCCTGAAGTGTATGTAGTCTGAATCTCAAATGTCTGTCAATATTTCTTTATGTCAGTCTGTAATGATTTGCCAATAATGTGCCAAAAAGCCACTTTTATGTAAAAATGGACCAAAGATATGAGGCAAATATCTGGACAGTCTCTGCAAATCTGTACAGTTGAGAGGTATGACTCACATATTATGTTCAGCAAACAGCCAGGGAATGCTTTGGACAATATCAGGGAAGTTCTGGACTGTGGAAACAGGTGCAGCAGCCAATAATCTGCAGCACACAAAATCCTGGACTGGAGTACAGGTAGCTCTGGTCTAGAGTCACGTTGTAAGTACTGACAGTCACACTGGGAATTTTCCTACACTTATCTAACTTGAGCCCTTGTCTGTTGCCTCTGCCAACCAATGAACAACTATTTGGAAATATGTCAGTGCATACAGACAGCTATGAATACATATCTATCTCCACCTATCCGCCTCACACATGATTACCCACTCTATCAGTATGTGGCATATATAACTATATATATATATATATATATATATATATATATATATATATACAAATAACTATGTAATGTGTAAACTGATACATTAAACTCTCCACATATATCTACATAATACAGTTACATACCATACACACACAGCATAAGTTAAGGTGACATCCCTGTTATATACACACACACACACACCACACACACACACATATATAGATATATATATATATATATATATATATATATATATATATATATATATATATATCATACCTCTCAAATGTACAGATTTTTGTGAAATGTCCACATATTTGCCTTATATTAATGGTCAGGCCCTAACACAGCTGTGGTTGTCTGGCAAATCAATGGCAAATCTGTGAGGGTTGAAGTCAGAAAATAAAGGCAGACATTTGAGTTTCAGTCTTCATACCCTTCAGAAAAGTCAAGCTAATGCAATACCTGTTATTCTATCAACTTTCTGCATTTTCCAAGAGCAATAGTCAAAGTCTATCTATTGCTGGACCCTTATCCCCCCATTATCTATGGCTTTGTCAAAATTTCTTGCTCCAAGAGGTTGAGAGGTATGATACATATGTGTTTGAGGATGTTTTTGATGATGTACGAATGTCCCCACATATACTCAGACTGCTCGGGTTATCTACACCTACACATCACAACAGTTATTCGATGGAACCAGACCAAGGTGACAACAGTGCATAAGCAACTCACCCACAGAACCCTGTGCCTGCAAAATGTCACCCTGTAGACAGACACAGGTGATCAGGTGGTGTAATTTGCAAAGCACAAGCCATATTGTCTCTGGCCACATGTCCACCTACCAAACTGCAACCAGCCACATGTGGCCATACTGGCAACTGTACACATATGGTAGTGGTATTAACAAGTACCCACTCCTAGGACACTAAATATAATAAGATTATCAAGCAGGATCACTCTGCAGGCCACACATGCTGTGTAACACAAGGCCACTTTGCTTACTCCACAAATAGTGTACCTGAATCCACATATACAACAAACATAACCAGTTGCACATGCAATAAGTACAGCAAGCTATAGTGTGCAATAATAGATAGGAAGGAGTTCTATTCTCACAGCAGCCAACTCGCTATGTGTGTGTGTAAATATATCCCCATGCAGCAGGAAAGACATGCCTATATGGCCTATGTCTGTGCAATGGTTACTCATTTTCTGGCCCTGTGACTAGCTGCTTTCCTCAACATTGGACTCCTCTACAAGGCCTGTTTATGTCATCCACCTTAAGAGTACTGGCTGACAGGGTAATATCAGATAAAGTCTGTAGTGCATGTGATAAGTACTGCAAGCTATAGTGTATATAACTAGATAGGTAGGTGTCCTAATCTCACAACAGGCAACTGTGTGTGTGTGTGTGTGTGTGTGTGTGTGTGTGTGTGTGTGTGTGTGTGTGTGTGTGTGTGTGTGTGTGTGTATGTGTGTGTGTGTGTGTGTGTGTGTGTGTGTGTGTATACATATATCTCCTTGCAGTACCATGGGCATGCCGATATGGGCTATCTCCGTGCAATGGTTATGCATTTTATGTGCCTAAGACTAGCTGATGGCCTCTAAATTTCCTCCTCTACATGGCTTGCTGATGTCATCCACCTTAAGAGCACTGGCTGACAGTGTAATATTGGAAAAACTCTGTGTTGCATGTGGGTTCTAATCTCATAACAGACAACTCTGTGTGTCCATGTGTGTGTATGCATATATCCCCTTGCAGCACCATGAGCATGCCCATATGCACTATCTCTGTGCAATGTTTAAGCATTTTATGGGCCTAAGACTAGCTGCTGGCCTCTAAATGCCCTTCTCTATAAGGCTTGCTGATGTCATCCACCTTAAGAGCACCGGCTGACAGTGTAATATCAGATAAACTTCGTGGTGCATTTGATAAGTACTGTGCACTATAGTGTATACTACTAGAGTGGTAGGGTTTCTACTTTCACAACAGGCAAATCTGTGTGTATATAAATGTATCCTCTTGTAGCACTACGGACATGACTATATGGGCTATTTCTGTGGAATAGTTATGCATTTTACTGGCTGCTGGTCCCAAATTGCCCTCATCTACATAGGCATAACTGCTGTCTGCCACCATCTAGATTTGTATGTTCAGAAGACCCATGTGACAGCTATCAAGGGTAGCAGAGTTTGTCACACAGTATGACTGCATAGGTATGCTGCCTGCCCCCATTGTCCCTGACACACCTTTCTACACATATGCACCTAGGGAACCATACATGTATACTGCCATATCTTACAAATGTCATAGTTAGGCTGTGCTGCCATGTCATCCCATGCTGCTGTATTGCCGCCATGTGTCCATACTTTAACCACTCAGACCCCTGGAACAAAAACATACATAGGTCCATGACACACCTGTCATTCTGTAACACTACTGCCAGTCTAACATCATGCAACAAAGATACACAAAGTTTGCTGTGTAGTCATTACACATGCCAGCACATAGTACCTGTCATGGCCCACAACAACTGCCATGGCATAACAATACTGCACTACACAAGTGCATTTAAAGTATTATAGTTACCTTGTGCATCAGACACAAATTTACATGTCCCTGCATCGATGGCATGGATGGCAGGGATATGGCACAGGTATCATCACATGCACATAGTGTGATTTTGGGGTGCCAGTGGCCTAGGCTGTGCCAAATGTTTGACAGCATGTGTGTGAGTCAGGAAGGGGTGCTGTTAGATGGACCATGAAGGGGTGCTGTGTGTATCTGTTGGTGACCTGCATGTGACAGTGATGTTTGAGTGTGTGCATGTACACAGTCAAGCCCAGTACCAGCCCTGCACATGTGTATGTTGGGCAGCTGTGGACTGTACATGGTAGAGTGGACAGTTCATCATCTCTGGCCATGGACATAGGAACTGACTCAATCAGGAGAAGCACTGACATCACCCTGCCCAAGGTCAGATGTAGTGCTAGTAGGTAATGGTGACTGCTATCTGCTGAGCCCGTGTCCCCCACAGAACTGCCCATGGTCTGCCATGGGCATGGTGTGGACAGCACACTTCCTTCTGTAATCCTGGAGGTACTACCACTATGGAATCGTGGCTGTGCATGGTCATTTGGACCCTCAGCAGATGGTGTTGCTGATCTACATCTACATGTCCGATGGCCAACTCCAAACAGATGTTCCAGCAGACAATGTGCAGTCAAAGACAGACACTGTCTGAGCCTACTGTCTCTCCACTACATCAGTGAACTGATCCAGGGCATCAACAATGTGGTGGAAGCAGTCACGGATGTCAGACTGTGCCGCATCCGTAACCCTAAGTATCCATCTGGTGTTGCATTCAGAATGTGCCTGCGCCTCCATGACATCCAGACATATGGTGAGTGACCCATGATATGACACCTGCGACAGGAGGTGGATTTGCAGCAGTCCTTCTATGAGAACCTCTGTCAATCTGCCTCCGTGGGACCATGCCAGCTCTCTGGCTATGGCCAGTGTCTACACTCAGTGATGCCAATGTTTTCACACTGTCCCATTCTGTCACCACACTCTGACTGTCCAATATCTGTGGCCACTGAGGACTGGGTATGTGTGGGCATACCGACTATGTGCGGGGACAATGGGGGCAGAAGTGGGATGTCAACCTCTGGGACAGATTCAACCCCTGACAGCCCCACCTGTACCTCACTATGCCCACCATCATCACCAGAGTCTGATGAGACACTGACATCAGGTTGTGAATGGGGCAGAAATAACCCCTCCATTCACCTATGGGAAGCAAGACAAAAGCAGTACATTACTACCTTCACTAATACTATGGTATGCCACACAGACTCATACAGATGAGTATCTGCAACTGCATTACATGTCTCACATCTTCTCATCTCTGATCCCATGCACAACATAGACTTACAACAACATACACAGACATGTCAGGCCCTCTATAATGTGCACGTCACCTACATCTTTTGTATGTTGCCTGCACAAAACACCTGTGAGGTATGCAATATGACTGTGTATGTGATAGAACTACATAAAAAGCCCAGTAAACCTATCTTGAGAATGATATGTCAGTTGTTAGTATCACTGTCTCAGGTATGTACTATCTAACTATTGTTTTTGAATGGGCATCTTGGAGTACTGCCTCATGTAGAGCAGTCTGTGTAGCTGCCTGAAACCTAAGTGAAAATGTTTTAATGTCTGTACAGATACACACCTGTGATTCCCCAGTCTATCCACTGTAGTTAACTACTCCAAAATGGAAGATACATCTATTCTATACTAGCTAAGCACAACAGTTGTGCATACTGCAAAATGGCAGCCCTTAACTTTCATAGGGTATATATGATCTGTAAAACAACAGTATCACACTTACCAGGTACAGGACCACAAACTCCGGCCACACCTGAGAGACCTATGAAAAAATGAGGGAGAGGTATTGTCAGCAACACTAAATGCTGCAGTGTCACAAGGTAATATGTGCATATATCCACATGTACAGCAGCTAATGTGATACTGGCTATATTCCTGACATTCTCAGTGTGTGTGCCTAACTGTGCGTACAACCCAACCCCACCCAATACAGATAGACCTGACACCCATGAACTGGTATGTAGAGCCTGCCACAATGACTGATACAGTAATATACTAGGAAACACAGTAGGCTTACCTGGAAGCTCCTCTGATGTGGACACTGTGACACCCCCCTCTGGGATATATGGCATGATGGATGCATGGGAGCTGTTGGTTGATGTTCACTAGGAATTCCTGTGTGGCTGAGAGTGGTTGTTCTATTGCAGGCCATTCGCAGGTGGCAGCACAATCCCTGGCAATAGCAGCATCAATTTGACGTGCAGAAGTGACCATATCCATGGCTCGTAGGTCCTGTCCTGTTGGCCAATCTGATTCACATTACTCACAAGGTCACCCCACAATTTTGCTCACTGTTCACAATTGTGGTGACCCCTGGAAAGCAGGATGTGATGCTTGAGTCTGAGGGCATCCAGTATAACATCATTCTCAACAGATGAAAATGGATGTCTCAGTCTGTACATCATTCCTGCAAGACAACAAGAGGGGAACACATTACAGGACCAGATACGTGGATGTCCACTGTGTGCAAAACCTACCAACCCATAATGTTCTACACTATCCGCTGCTCCCTCACATGTCATCCCCACAGACTGGCAACACACTACCTGTGTGGCTATCAACAACGTAGTAGCAATATTGTGTCATGTGCTAGATTCTGCTATATGTCTCTACACCCATTACTGCAGTCTACCGTGTTGTGTCCCCTATGGGCAAATTTCCATTATGTCATATGGCCACTGTCAAACAAATAGCAGTGTGCTATTACAACAACTATATGGGGACAACCCAGCAACATCAGTTTGCCACAATGACAGCAAGCAATTCAAACCTGCTGTAGTATATGTTCCCCATAGGCATCATACATCACAACTATATGGATGTTTGCAGAATGTCAACATGCTTGCCTCACAGATGTGGTCCTTTTTGCACAAACCTGGGGATGTCTGACAAATAGTTGGCCAGTCCTTGATGGTTGCTGTCAGAAAATTAAGAGTCTGACTGTCACACATCAGACTCCTCAGACAACACTTATGCTATAGTAATATCTGTTAGTCTATTCACATTCCTACTTTGTATGGCCAAATGCATACTCTGTCGCTGAGTTTGGCCCTTTGTCCCCCCATTAATTAGAGATATGTCCTGATGCCTTACTGTAGATGGCTGAGCGGTATGTTAGGAATAGCTTTCAACTGAACAGGGATGAATGACAATGAAACATGGACTTAGCCAGAGTACATCGGGGACATTTAGGGACACTTTTACAATGCTAGAACTATTTATGTCTGACATTGACAGACTGAGAGAAGATGAACACACTATATCAATTGATGTTACAGGAGTGTACACCCTTACTTAGTGCCACTATGTCTTACATGTAATCCACTATCTCTACTACAACAGCCAACCGTTGTAGGAAAGATTGACATGGACAGAGCAGAGATGTGATTAAAAGCAGGGACATTTGAGAACTATGCCTGTAGGTGTTGGAGAGCAGAGTATCACTGACATGTCAATACATACCATAGATCTAATACAGGCCTACTGTTGTACCCCCTATTCCCCATACCCCCATCCTTCCATCTGCATCCTATTATATTGGGAATTCTATTACATACCTGGTAGAATGAAGTATTCCTTTTTTGGTAGCATTCATCTGCAAATGCTTTACACATATGCTGTCTATGTGACTAACACCACATACAGACCTATTCCCCATAAGCAGTTGCTTGCCTTTTGTAGGTAATGCTCATTAGCAGGTAATTGCCTCTGCACCAATCTGCGGCTCAGACTTGCTAACTGCATCCAAAGCAGCTGATTGCACTATCATTAGCCAATGGCATGACACCTCAGTGCAATATATAAGGCCTACATGTAGGCCTTTGCCCCTTTCTTAGTTACTGTGATGGATATTACTGAGGTGTGGAGACTACAGCATTGCAGAGGGTAGGTACAAATACTGTCCACTGTGGAGATGCATGAAGTGTGTCCACAGTTTTGCCTCATATGTTTGGTCAGTGTCCCATGAATTGTGGTCATCCGGCAGAGTTCACTGGCAAACATTGTAGGTTGAGGTCAGTCAGGGGAGTGAGACATGTGAGTGTCACATGTCATACGCATCAGAATATGCATGCTACTGCACTAGCTGCTATTCTATAAACCTACAATCTTTGTAGGGCCACACTGTTAAACATGCCCCTATCTCTGGGCCTTTGCCCCCCCTTCCCTTTATGTATGGTTGTGTCCATATCCCTTGTTCTAGGGGGCTGGAAAGTACTGTTGGTGTGCAGCAGCTACCTTAACATACAGCTGTGTATGCTGCTCAACCTAGGACACATAGGGGGAGTGTGAACACTTTGGAGGACAGCAAGCTGTACATGTAATTGTGGCAGCAGTGTCAGCCCTGTCATTACAGCCAGAGTAACGATACTCTTTACAGTCCAATCAAGGCATGTGCTTAAGGTACATCTGTTAATAACAGAATAGTAGACGACATATAATTAGACTATAGGATTATGTGCAGTGTCCCTGCCTGCAGGCCTTTGACTTGTGAAAATGAGTAGCAGTTATTTCAGTAGCAGTAACCTGTGAGGATTAAAATTGCATGATTCAGTCGTTACATGCTGTCTTAACACAATGTAACTGACATGCAACACAGTGGATTTGAAGCTAGGACTGCATGTGGCAGAGTGTACTGCATGTAAGGCATTTAATAGACTGCACCACTGAGTCAGTAGTGCAGCAGCTGCATTTGCAAGATATATGTGCAGACATAGAGTCTGTGAGACACTTCATCTGCATCCATCAGTATGTGCATGGCATTCAAAGTCAGTTTTTCTGAAGCAGGGTCACAGGTGAGCATATGTACTTTGCCACTGATGCCTTAGCAGGTGTGTTTAAAGATGTTGCTGATAAAGGGGTATATTTACCTGCTATCCCAGCCCTTATGTACTGCCATTATTGTTTCTGTTTCAGGAGTGTGTTGGGATAACCTATGGATACACAGAGGCAATAAAACAGGACAGGATGGCATGTCAGCACAGCAGAAATATGTCTTCAGTAAAGTACAATACTATATGTGCATGACTCCATAGGTTCATATGTGTATAATAGGCTAACAAGGACAATGGCATTATTCAGCATACTCATGAATCCCTAATATGTGAAAAGGTCTGTTACCCTTGATAAATGTCACCAGGATTTTATTTATTCATTTTAACTAAGTGTATGGGCATGCCCAGTGGGACTGTCAGCACTTATAAAGTGACTCCAGTCTACACCTACCTGTACTCCAGTCTGGGATTTTGTGTGTTACAGACAATGACATCTGTCCCTGTTTCTGTGGTATTGCACTTCACTAAAAATTTTCCATGGCATTCCCCAGCTGTCTGATGTAATTAATATGTGACTGAAGTTCATAATGTTACACCACACACAGTGAGACAGTCTGTGAAAGCACCAACACAATAATACCTCACATGCAAAAGACATGACTACTTCCAGATTAGTGCCATCCACACCATTACTCATGTTCACTTTCCTAGTATACTGAGGCACGCAAGCTGCCAGACAAAGATGGGTCATTAACCACACAATCAATAGCACAGATATGTACATTGTTGTTCCTGTGTTAAGTGAGACATACAATGTGTGATCAATTTCTATGTTACTGCCCTGAGATTGCCTGGTCCGCTGATATACCATTGACTTAATACTAAAGCAGTTACATGGGAACACTGTTGTGTTGGGGGTGAGGGAAGAACAGCACATGATCTGCTAGTTTAGACAGTAATGCAAATATCATGTGAGCCCACTGTTTAGCATCTCCGTTGTCTGATGTAGTGAATATTCCAACCATGAGGCCTAGTGACTATGAAGGAACACATACTATTGGACTGGGTATCTATAGTCCTATGTGGATGTTACTTCTGTCCAAATAGCCCACTATATTTCCTTGCATAAATTCAGCAAATCTATACATAAAATACCATATTATAGTAATCCTTACAAGTAGTGTGTAGGTTAGAGACTTACCTTGTCAATGCAGCTTTTGCCAGAACTGTAGTTCATGGCTGAATGTGATGCAAGCAGTACAAGCCAATAGATGGATAGATACAGGATGTGTGAGATGCATTGCATCAAAAAATGTAATATATGTATTTCAGTAGGAGTAAGGGTTCAGTCCCTAGGGCACTAGGTTGTCAGTGAATGTGCTATGCAATGTCTCTTAGCCAAAGCCAGGGCATACTGGGCATGGGTACATCTGCCTACAGGGACATCATTGGGGGTTCCTCTTCTGAGTCCTCCTGTGACTGTGGCTCTGGTGACCTAGGCACTGGTGGGAGATGGGTATCCCTTCTATTAGCTGATTCTAATGCAGCTGTTTCCGGAGGATCATACTGTGTAGTATGGCACATACTCTGAACATATGTGCACATGTGGCTGGAGAGTACTGCAAGGCTCCACTAGATATATCAAGGCACCAGAACCATGACTTCAGAAGCCCAAACACATGCTCTGTGATGTTCCTAGTTTGTGTGTGTGCCTCATTATGATGTTGTTCCGTGGGTGTGTGTGAATTTCTGATGGGTGTCATCCATGGTTCTAGTGCATAGTCAGCATACTCCAGTAAATGGCTGTGTGGGGTGTTCCCCTAGGAAACATCTGGTACAGCTGTGATGCATGCCAGATATGGGAGTCATGATAACTACCAGGGCTACCAGCACACACATTCATGATAATCCCCCTGGGCATTTCAGATGACCTGGCAGTTGACGGAGTGGTACCCATTGCGGTTGATGTAGATTTTACCTTCCTCACTGGGTGGTGCCTTGATGTTTACATGAGTCCAATCCGTGGCACCCAGTACCTCAGGGTAGTGTGCTACACAGTAGAAGTGTTGCATATTGCTGGCCCTCACTTCAGGGATAAGGGGAAAATAAATGTGCTCACTGACATATGGCAGCATGGCATCCAGGAATTGGTGGAGTACCCTGGATGCTAATGCCTGTAAGACCCCCATCATGTCCTCAGTTGGTCTTTGGAAAGTACCTATAGCTAGTATCCTAAGGGCTACACATACCTTGGTTTCCACTGGGATGGGTTCTCCTCTGTTGGCTCTGGGTCTGAGTTGAGGGCGGCAGAGCTCAGAGAGTTCTTGTAGAATGTCCCTGTCCACCCTGTAGCTCTCAACAATCTCCAGCTCATGTAGCTCCCAGAAGGTTACCCTGGACTTTAACATTATTCTCTTTTTCTGTCTAGGCCTTTCCGTGTTGGCAGGTGCATGTGCACCACTCAGCAGTGCTTACTGAATCTAAAAATTCTTGTGTCCATGTAAGCAGTGCGGTGCAATGCCTACATGGAAAATAAATGTGTAGGCTTGATTAGATTCCCACCCAGATTTTTTCCTGACCTTAACAATTGAATGAGAAAAGAAAAAATATAAAAAAGTAGTAATAATAGTAATAAACATTCAATATATGTAGTGACTTTAAAGTGTTTATTACATTTTATTTTGTTTTAAATGTTATTTTGAAATTACACATGTATCTGGAACATTCTTTAGAAATGAAAAATGTGAATGCATTGCAAAATAAGAGTAATGTATATACAATGTGAAAAGCAAGTAGTTTGCAGAATATAACTCTTGAGACATGTATTATAGTCAGGTATTTTATAAACAAGGAATAGAGAGATGCAGCACTTTCTTTCAGAGCATCACCAATCAGTTTACAGAACATCTGTTGAGTCCTACATATGTAGTTTGCTATAGTACTGTCTTTCTGAGTGTATAATATATATATATATATATATATATATATATATATATATATATATATATATATATATATATATAAAAATTATGCTTCTGCAGTGCTGTTATATCCTGGGCAGGGAAGGCTGTTCAACTCTACCCAGCAAATCATATTAGATAAAATATCATCTCATGTTTTTAATTTTTCTTCAGCATGATGTAGTTTGCCAAACACCTACTTTTATTGAAAAAATGGCAATGCTCATCAAAAATAGTATCAACATAATGAAGTTTTAATAATTTCTTACTAGTGCTGAGTAGATACTGAACATTCTTCACAACACAAGTGCTCACTTCTCACAGCTTTAAATATTGTGTTGCAGATGAACCGTTGTTTTAAAGTCAGCAGAGAGACAGACTGAAGAAAAACAATAATAACACTGAGCAAAGCCAAGTAACTGCCTTTTATTCAACTTTTGAGGATGTCAGAGAACATGTTTTGGAGCAAAATCAAATAATGGATTTCAAACATCTTATGCAGACTGCAGACATATTTTTATTTAAGAAGAAGTTTAAAAATGCAATTATCAACATGAAGAATTGTAGGAATCCTGTTCTTCACATTATGAAGCAACTTCAGACTTTTATCAAGTCATGATTTATTGACAACAAAACTTTGTGACTGAAATAAAGTCTATATGCATTTGCCCAAGGCCTGATAATGAGGTGACGGATTGTTTCATTAAACTGTATAAATATTTCCATTACCTGGATGACTCATTAATGCATAAATGTTGTAAACATAAGATCACATGGAACCATGAATGGATACTGATATCAGGGTATTCTCCATATACAATCTACATATATCTACATTCTTAAATGGATACTGCTGAGCTTTAAAAATCCACTAATAATTATATCATGTGAGTAAATGGAAGTGGACTTATGAAGACAAGGTAGATTGAAGGACATTGTCTTCTTTGTAATACTGCAGTTTAGAAAGTAGAATTGTTTCTAAAATAATTAAGTACACTTGCAGACAGTAGCAGTTCCTGAAAGTCTTGAGTCTGTAGCAGCAATTAAATGGACCCCTGCTTTCATAAAAGGAAAAAATGTAGATGCTGCAATTATTGATTGGGTTTGGGTAGCAGTATAAAATGGTAGGACTACATTTGATCAAAAATCCAAAATTATTTAATTGATCAATCAAGATTTATGAGTGAGGCCTCCGTAAGAAAAAAGTTGTACACCACAGCACTTAGATATATTTTGTTTCTCAATGTTTTTCCTAAAAAAATGCTAATCTTACTCAAGTATATTATAACTGCTTAAATGAAACATGTCAAAATAATTTCTAAATCATAAATGACGATGATCTAGCAAAGGAGTCAAATATAGGGATGACTTTTCTTTTCTACTGGACCATATTTTCTTAATGGAGGGAATTTAATAAAGCCTACACAGACTTTTTTTCCATGTAGGCACCATGGCACACTGCTTTCATGAAAGTAAGCAGGTTTGTGATCCAGCAAATAGAGTTTGGTGGTGTGCATGCACGCGGCAACACGGAAGTATCCATGGCATGCAAATCATATCATAAGCAGGTGAATTGCATGCAAATAAGGGAGGTAGAGTGATCCAGCAAGGAGATAGACAGTCCTACAGACCCTGTGGGGGTGTCCATAATGTACATGGAAAAATGCTTTGTATAGGACTCTACACAGACAACAGGGGCAGTGATAGTGCAGTTAAGCTGGACAGAAATAGCATAGCAGAAACAGATATGTGCAAAACTATACATTGTGTGTCCAAAACCATAATGGAAATAATTTAAAGTAATTTTACTTTTTTAATGATCTGGGTATGTTTGCTTTTATGGAAAAAAAAATAAAAAGAGTGTAAAAACAAAATGTATTAGTATATGACAGAAATGTATTATAGGACCCTATGAAGAGTATCTACAATGGTGGGATAGTCCTGTTGTTGATAAGGCCAGGCCTGGAACACGCCTAATGAATATGAGAGGAAATCAGTATGTTTTGCTAGAAACACATATTTTAATTAAGATCTGTGTGGTGTGTTGGGTTAACGTAATGGGCTGTAGGTGTGAGGGGCCCTGCTTCGAAACATGGCAGAAGTGTTTCTTTTGTACATGTGTCTAAAAATGTAATAAACACATTTAATCATTAAAGCTCATTTAAGCTAAGCTAAGCAAAGTGGAGCAAAGCGCTGTGCAGCTCTGCGCTAAAAAAATATAAAGAAAAGAAAATGGGGGTGATAGGAAAGTGGTGAAATGGGAACAAGCAGGGGGAAAACAGAGTGAGAGGCAGGTAGGGAAATGTAGGAAGGGAGTAGGAAAGAACCATAGTGATCCATTTATTGTACAGTGACAGCTGTACAATTTGGGAGATTTTTTGTTAAATTTGTCTCTGAAACCCAGAGGGAGGGTGTGAGGACAACATAACTGTTTTGTAAAGACAATTGGACCAGATTACTTGTGTCCAGCGGACACGTGTATGAAATGGAGAGCTATGTATGGGGCAATATTATTTGGGACAGGTGCCAATTTTTTTATTAATGTGAAGGTAGAATGCTAGGGAAGGGACATAGGTACATGTGGGTAGGTAAGGTGGGTAGTAGAGGATGCATTAGCAGGCAGACAAGACAGACAAGAAAGTCAACAGGATCAGTGTGTGACACAAGAAGTGGGTGAACACCTTGGAAGGGGAGGGAGTTGTGGAATCCTAGTCACATGTGCCTCTAGATGGCAGCAGCATGACTCAAGTCCCCACCCCTGTGGTTGTTGGGAGTGCTCCATCACTGCCCTGAGGGTGGCTGTGCTGGAGGCTGGGTGCTAGGGAGAGGATGCCCCACCAGGTCGGCCAGTATACTGTCAATCTGTTGCAGGCAACATTCATAGCTATGGTGAACATTCTTGCACACCATGACCAGCAGTGGATCCTGGGTGACAACTGTCCCTCCACCACTACTCCCAGTGGGAGGCCAGGCCTCATCCCCTGAGGTGGTACCACCTGACATCATTGGTGGTGCAGGGTTAGCGGATGGGGCACCAGTGGTCTGGGTCCCAGACATGCTTGGATTCGATGACATGGCCAGTTGAGGCATGGCAGGCAAATCAGCCGGAACCAGCCTACCCTGACATGCTGTGGTAATAGAGCTAAGGGTAGGTTAATTGTGAGCAATTCATTGTAAGTAATAACTGCATGCCAGAACACTGAAATTAACCCAATTACATACAAATGCATATTATGTGAAGCATAACAATAAATAACAGAACAGTCAAGTATGGTAACAGCATGCCATTAACAGTTACAGCTATCAAGATATGTTAATAAGCAACCATTATAATATATAGCAATAATAAAACACATGCCCCCAGAAAAACAATTAATGCAATGACATATGTTAAAAGTAAACCATAACCAATGAATATCAATAATAAATAAATGAAGATAAGGGGTGGGAAGAGAGAGAAAAACAGTCCATTAGTAACATTGCAGCTTATTTCCTTGACAACAGTACTATTATCTACTCTATGGGTCTGCATTTTCTTTATGTGTACAGTGACTACAGGTCTCCTATAGCTGGTGTAGCATGTACATACCTCTCAAGCTATTTGCATGGGGCACTATGGGCCAGGCAGTAACAACCTCGGTTACACAACTACACAGAACACTTGCATATCAGGTGGACCTACTATAACTACCAAGGTGTTCTGTGAGCTGAAATGGTGAAACTTTACAAACTAGGTATGCATTTCAATTGTAATCCTGTAACAGGTAGATTATGCACTATTAAGTACATAACACAAAATTGTGACATTTAAGAGACATGTATGTCTACAGTACAGATACTAAACAGCATTCATGCCTTGGTTGGCAAGCATGGGAATAGAACCCAATAGTAGTGACTGCAGGAGGCATCAACTGCAGCAACATCTAACAGACAATCCAGGCATACAGTCATACCAGAATTACAGATTTTATTTCTGACTGCACATTGCTGATTTTTCACATTCTTGCTGATGATTTCAACAGTCGCTGACATCTAAACACACAATTATCTAGTCATAATATGGGCAACCTCACCCATTTACCTGTAGTTCCTGTGGAGAGAGAATTTGTGAGCATTACATGACTGCTACTGTAATATTTAGTGTTACCTACACTGGATTTGAACAGTGGTCTGTGTGTGGCAAAATTTACTATATATAGAATATTTAGCAAACTGAGCTACCACGTTATTGCTGATTATTGACTGACTGATATTTGGCTAGAGCTCACCTGGAACCAAAATATGAGCTAGTAGTACTACTACAATGTTATACTAGACCGCAGTGATAGCAGAACACACATGCATGAATTACAAGCATAACACAGATAGTAGGGAAGCTATATATCAATATAAACAATACTGGTGTACACAATTTATTGTTAGTGGTTTCAAATATCTGTGAAGTCAACAAACAATATCAGCACATGGAGTGGGCTACCTCACCCATATACCTTTATTGCCAGATATCTGTGGATGACTGAGCATTATGTAACTAATATTAGCCTAGAGACAGCCTTGAACAGTATTTTATGAGTTAACCAATACAATCTGCAGGTATTAGATTTGCATTCTACAGCTATTGCAGTGTTATACTTGACTGCATCCCCTTATCTTACAGCCTGAATGCATACAACTCTACTGCAATGGTTACAACAAGACAATCTTGATGTACACCATTTTCCTTAGTGTTATTGGTATTGTTTCATGTTTTTATTGCAGAACAGTTGGCATTATTCATTTATTGCAACACAACTCTAATTCCATATTTATTGCACTACTGACTTTATTCAATATGCTTTAATGCAGTTACTTGTATTGTTTCATGTTTTTGTTGCAGAACAGTTGGCATTATTCATCTCTTGCAATACAGCTCTAATTCCACATATATTGCACTACAGACTTCATTGCATATAATTTAATGCAGTTAATGCTTTACTCTTTCTTGCTTATTTCACTACAGTTAGCATAATACATCCATACTCACCACACTCACAGTGCAACCTGGACAAGTGCCCTGCATATGACTTGATACTGCGAGCCCTCTCAGCTGCAGCAGTTGGAAGAGAAGCACACCCTTATTCATACCAGTTCTGCAGACATTCAGATTACATATTGGAAAAACAGAGGTAAAATTACTTATATACTTGTGGGGCATTCCCTGCCCTTGCTTCTTGGACCCAGATGTCCAAGAGTCCCCTCTTTCACTATTTCACGCCATCATGGTCACGAAGACACTGCTCACCTGTGTAGGGGATACCAGTAACACTGGTGAGTTCTCTGGCCAGCTAGTCCCAGACCTCTGCCTTACAATCTGAGCCCTGAAAACCTCCCTGCAGCAGCAGCTGGTCATCATGGATTTTGAAAAGGAACCCAGTTATGACACTTGACTCCAAAATGCCCCAACACTGCACCTGAAAACACGCACCTTTGCCAACACCACCAGCAATAGTATACTGTCAGTAACAGAACTCCAGTGTTTTTTGCTGTATTCCTGCATATTGGCCTTAATAAAGGCTGTTTTCCTGGCCTTAAATGTCATTAGACAACATTGAAAAAAATATTGTGCCACTTAGCATGCAAACCAGTGCAGCTGAGCTGAGCAGACTGACAACTCACAGAACGGTAGTCTTAGCAGTGCTTAGCACCACACAAACCAGCCAAGCAGATCCAAGCAATGCATAAACATTGGCAGCTATTACTATGTTTATATGGTGCTTAGCAGGTCTAAGTTCAGTTGAGCAGAGATTAGCAGAGTGCAACAGGGCCATATTTTAAAATAGTCTGCATGATATGTCTATCAAAATTAAATGCATAGTTTTCCTTCGATGATTTCAAACCCTGGATCTACTGCACATGAAGCTATAACTCTACCCATTTAGCTACATGGACATTAAGAAATCTGATATACTTTCACATATATCACTAAAACACCTATAAGCAGTGCTGAACACCGCACTGCACAAACACACTCAGATATGCTTAAACACACAATTAAATAAATAATTACATATGGTTTCTATTTTTAGATACCTGGCAAGTGTCTGCTATCTTATATGTGGGAGCTGCTTAGCATCGCTGTGCTCTGCGCTGCTCCATGCAAACATGCTTTTTTTTTAAAGAAAAATAAAACAAAAAAAAAAAGGACAGTGCAGGGAGTCTCTTACTCATCAATGGACACAGATAGCACTACACATCTCCCTACACTGATTCAATAACCATGTTCCTAGCCTCTCCCTTGGCTGTGCACCATCATTAATATGTATGGCACACTTTTGAGGGGGAACCGTGTACATGGACATGGTAACATTCCATGTAGGCTCTACATGGTGCCTACATGGATTTTATTAAATCCTGAGGTATATCTATAATCAGTGTTCATTACTTAGTAGAAAGGGAAGAATAAAAAAGAGTGCATAAAAACTTATGCTAATAAAGCAAAACTCTACCCAAACACTTAAATCATACACAAAATAAGTTCTATTAAATCCTTATGAACCTCTGTAAGTTGATTGCATAAAAAGCAATGTCATGTACTATCATATAAGTGAAACCCACCAAAAGAAACCCATATTGGGTTTAAGTGCTAAATGGCAAACAAACAAACCCAAACTACGTTTTCCTGGGCAACTCAATGATTGATGAACCACCTCATTGCTGTTGGCATCACTCCTGCAATCCAACCCCGCCCCCCCCAACTAACATAGAAGACCAGATAATCATCATATTGAGAAACTGATGTGCTGTATTTCCACCAGATTATTAATGATCTGGATAATAAGTGGTGCTTGTATTGTTCCCACCCTGATGAAGTAACAGCCCAAGCAGCTTCACTACCTGTGAAAAATAAATTGCATTGATCATCACATCTGAACCTAAAGAAACCAAGATGAATTATCATGCTGAAAGATCAAGCCCAGGTTCAAGCAATTTAGCCAGACATTTGGACTCTTTGCTGCCTGAGCCATGAACAAATTTCCCAGGTTACAATATGTCTGCAACTTAGAAGAAATTAAAGAAACTTAAATAAGAAACAGTATTTGAAATAAACTACATAATATTAGACATAAATACTCTGGAGGGACTGTCTGTTTTATGACCTCTACCTTCTTTTGACAGGTCCAAGGCCTTCCCTATCCAAAATAAGTGGAATATGAAACACTTACTAGGTACCCTTGTGCTACAATGGCCTTACACAGAAGTAAATGTACATTTTTCGGTTATCCCTGTCACCCGACTGCAAATTGAGAATCAATTCCTTTGGTGTGACCCAAATGCTACCTTGCAAAATGTAAAAGTCCACTGCACAGCCTAATCAGTTGGCAGGACACCCTGACCAAGCATACTGGATGCCTTAACCCCATACTGATTGGTCATGGACCAAGAATTCCAGACCAACATTTTCATCTACATATTCCACAGAGAAGCAAGAGATGCTTCCATTTCCTTGACTTCTGACCCATCAGCTTCTAAAAGATGCTGAACTCCCTCAGCATCTATTAGATTAGATTCATAGGTTCATAGGATGGTACTAAGCTATTGGCCCTAGGGCCTATACAAGCCTAGCCATAACAATCCCCTGGATATTTCTTCCCACAATATTTACTTCCCTGGACCCCTGTCTAGCAAGGTGACTGACGTGATCCCCAGGGTGAATTTCCTATCTCCCATCCAATCATCAAGGTTCCTTTTGAAGAGGGCCAAGGAGATGCTCTGCTTGACATGTATGGGCAGTCTATTCTGGAGTATGGGGAGTCTCTGGGTCAGGATCTATCCCTACAGCATGTTTTGTTCATTGTGATGACAAGGTTTAGATCCCTGGAGTGTGTGGCTCTGAGGGATTGGGATTTCTTTAAGTGGAGCATGTCCAACAGCTCAGGGTTTGACATGGCCTTGTATGTTATGCAGAGATCACCTCTGAGTAGACAATATGCCATGGAGTATAGCTGGAGTTTTTTTCGACGTTCAGCAGAGGGCATCTGCTTTAGGCCTGTAATTCTTTTAGTGAGGTATTTCTGCAGCCTTTCCAGCTGTTGCAGATGACTTGTTAGGTACATACCAAACAAAGTATTGTACTCTATAATGGGTCTAATGAGGAAGGAGTACAGAGGGACAATGACCTCCTTTTTTCTGGATGAAAAGCCCTTAGTGATGAGGTGTGTCACATAGAAGGATTTTCTGACTGTTGTGGTGATGTGGTTATTGAAAGTGAGACCACTGTCCATCTGTATCCCTCAGTCTCTCATTACACTTTCAGTGTTTAGTGTGCTGCCACCTATGTGGTAATTCATGGGTACATGGTTTTTCCCAAAGGGGATTACTATACATTTGTTGGTATTAAGCTTGAGTCCATGGCTCTGGCACCAAGCATTTGTTTATGTAAGGCCCTTTTATAGAATATCCACATCATTTGGGGATTCAATAGCTATAGTGAGCAATCCTGCACACCATGACTGGCAGTTGATCCTGGGTGACAACTGCCTCTCCACCACCACTCCCAGGGGAAGGCCAGGCCTCATCACCTGAGGTGGTACCTCCTGACATCATTGGTGGTGCAGGGTTAGCGGATAGGGCACCAGTGGTCTGGGCCCCAGACATGCTCGGATTCGATGCCATGACCACTTGAGGCATGATAGGCAAATCAGACAGAACCAGCCTACCCTGACATGCTGTGGTAATGGAGCTATAACAATAGAGGTAGGCTAATTGTGAACAATTCATTGTAAGTAATAACCACATGCCAGAGCACTGGAATTAACCCAATTACATATCAATGCATATTATGTGAAGCACAACAATAAATAACAGAACTCTCAGTACGGTAATAGCATGCCATTAACAGTTACAGCTATCAAGATATGTTAATATGCAACCATTATAATACATAGCAATAATAAAGCACATGCCCCCAGAAAAACAGTTAATGCAATGACATATGTTAAAAGTAAACCATAACCAATGAATATCAATAACAAATAAATGAAGATAAGGGGTGGGGAGAGAAAGAAAAACAGTCCATTAGTAACATTGCAGCTTATTTGTTTGACAACAGTACTATCATCTCCTCTATGGATCTGTGTTTTTTTCTTTATGTGTACAGTGACTACAGGTCTCCTACAGCTGATGTAGCATGTACATACCTCTCAAGCTATTTGCATGGGACACTATGGACATACCAAACAAGGAATTGTACTCTATAATGGGTCTAATGATGGAGGATTACAGTGGGACAATGGCCTCCTTTTTTCTGGATGAAAAGGCCTTAGTGATGAGGTGTGCCACATAGAAGGATTTCCTGATGGCTGCGGCAATGTGGTTATCGAAGGTGAGACCACTGTCCACCTGTGTCCCTAAGCCTCCCATCACACTTTCAGTGTTTAGTGTACTGCCTCCTATGTGGTAATTCATGGGTACATGGTTTTTCCCAAAGGGGATAACTACATTTCTTGGCATTAAGCTTGAGCCCATGGATCTGGCACCAAGCATCTGTTTCTGTAAGGCCCTTTTGTAGAATATCCACATAATTTGGGGATTCAATAATGGCTCCCAGTTTGCAGTCATCTGCAACCTTTAGTAGCCAGAGTCCCTTAGTGTTGGCCTGTACTTCAGAGAAATAGATGCCAAACAAGAGCAGTCCCAGGACTGAACCCTGAGCACTTGTCTGGAGCTGGATTTGGACTCAGCTACTTTTACCGTCTGGGTTCTTTCAGCAACCCATCGAGTGACATAGGGATTTACGCTCAGCTTAGTAAGTTTATCTATGATTCCAGAGTGGGGGATGGTGTCGAAGGCCTTGGCGAGGTCCAGATAGGCTGTCTGAACTGCCTCACCCTCGTCCACAGCTTTGGAGACTGACTTGAAGAAGTCAATCAGGTTCAGGAGACAAGATCAGCCCTTCATGAACCCAAACTGGGTGGGGTCAGTGTTTGAAGGTTGCCACTGTCCTTGTTTATAAGTTCCATGATAATGCGTTCCATGCCCTTGCAGATCAGGCCTGTCAGACTGATGTGGCGGTAGTTTCCAGGATCCAAGGTGGATCCCCCCTTGTGGAGTGGGATAACTGTAGCTGTGTACCACTCAGTGGGCATGAAACCTGAGGTGAGGCTATGATTAAACATGAAAGGTAGGTGAGGCGCCAGTTCATTTTGTAATTCATATAGTACACAGCTCGGGATGGCATCTGGTCCTGTGGATGCTGTATTCTTAACTTTGGAGAGTGCAGTTTCTACCTGTGTGGCCAGAATTTGGCAATCTTTTGGTATTGAGATGGGCCCTTTAGGGGGTGGGAGGGTGAAGTTGGCACTAAATCAGTCTGCCAGGATATTGGCAATATCCTTGGGATTAGTATATTTAATGCCATTCTGTTGTAGCTCAGAGCAGATCTGAGCATTGCCGTTTAGATTCTTGACATAACTATAGAATGCCTTGTGGTTGTCTTTGAAATCTTTGGCAATTTTATTTTTGTTACTAGCTTTGGAGGATTTTATGAGGGATCTCTGCTTCTTACTGAGACTGGTAAGGGAGTTTTTTGCATCCTGGGATTTTCCTCTTTTCTGCAACAGTTTTTTCCTTCTGTTGTATAGTTTGTTTATGGCAGGAGGCCACCAGATTGGCTTTCTTTTTTTGGAGGAGAGCACCTTGGTTCTATTTGGGATGGCATGATTCCTGCTCGAGTGGATGTGCTCCTACAGTGCCTTAGTGTAGGATTCAGCAGTCGAACATTCAGCTCCTGTCTGCATGGGTGTCATGAAGTTTGTCACTTCTGACTTGAGTAGCATGAAGGTGGCTTTGGAGAAGTTTTTTATGAGGGTTTCCTTATTGAGGGGGTAGGGGTGGGATGTGGATGCCAAGGGTGATTAGCTTATGGTCAGACCTGACCAATGAGGGGGTAACCACTGGTGTGGAGCATCTATCTCCCATGTTGGTAATGACCAGGTCTAGGATATTGGAGCCCCTGGTGGGACAATGGATTAGTTGATCCAGGGCATTGGAATTTATGAATTCCAAGAACCGTTTGGAAAAGGTGTTGGTACCTGAGTAGTTTTCCCAGCTAATAGCAGGGTAGCTGAAATCACCCAGTATTAGGGTCTTTGGTTGCATCTTAATATTTTCCAGTATGTTTAGAAAGGTGTAGTGAGAATCTTGAGGCATGGTGGGGGATCTGTAGTAAGCTACAATTTGGATTGCGGTCTTACCTAGTGTTAGATGCACCTGGAGAATTTCAGATGCATTGTGTTGGGCAACTAGCCTGGAGTTGTGAATATCCTTCATGAATATGGACACTTCTCCACCTTTAGTGTTTCGGTCTTGGTTTGGTGGCCAAAAATGTGGTAAGAGTTGTAGCCTGGTATTGCAGGGGTGCTCTCTGGAGCCTTGAACAAGGTCTCAGTTACTTCACATATATCGATGTTCTCCATTTATAGGAGTGCCTTGAAAGAGTGCATTTTAAGGTTTAGACTTCTAGTATTGAGTAGCATTACCTTCAGATTTTGCATGTTTGTACCTGTTACAGTGGTGGTTTTGTCCTTTGAACCTTGCCTAAAAAAGGCATGATAGGGGTAGCAAGAGCTTTAGCCAGTAACCTGAACCACAGGGGTGACAGGTGCAGACCATCTCTGGCAAAGCATCATGGTTTGTCGATCATGTCGTCCCAGGTAGACAGATACTGGATACCCTTTGCATGACACCAGAAGCATAGCCAATTGTTGAAGTCAATCATTTTGTCCTTATACTGTGGTATCATTCTGGGCGAAGGCAGGATGCTACTCAGGGCTAGGGTCATACCAGCCTGAGCCACATGATCTGAGAGCTCTTCCATGTCTCTTTTCATATAGTCCAGGGAGATACGTCTCCAGTCATTCGCTCCAACATGGACAATGACAGAGTCGTATTTGTACTTCTTGTGGAGTGACTTGAGTGCATGAGTTATGTGGTGGATCCTGGCACCCGACAGGCAGCTGACTGTAATTTTCTCCATGTTCAGTCTGGTGAGTGGAACATCAGTGTGCCTGACAATAGAGTCACCTATGACTAAAGTGTTTGGTATGTTGTCTTGCCTTTGGGGCTGTTTTTGGGTGGCACACTGGTGTTGTGAGCTATGTGTCACTTTGGTTGTGACTGGTGTTTGTTTGCATTTCAGCTTTGCAGTTCCTTGTTGCTTGGGCAGGTTAATGTTAAGGGCCTCCGCATATGTGGGTTTAGTGTTGTTATGTGTGGGTGTTGATGGTGTGGGTTTTAAAGGGCTATGTGTTGCTTGAGATGTAGTGCAGGTAATAACATTCTCCTCTTGACTGTCTAGCACAGTCTTGGCTGGAGAGAGCTTTGCTTCCAGTTTGCTTATGTAAGTGCATCTGTCGCATGTTTTAGTGTTGGGTGGTAGGAGGAGAGGGTTGTCTGTGTACATGAGGCAGTTGCTGCATTGCCCCAGTATGCCCAGATTCACCAAGTGGATGGGAGAAATCACCAGAAGCTGACCCTTGGACTGACATATTCTCCTTGTCAACTTTTGTCCTTAATCATGACCAAGATATGGGCTGCATTAGATACCTCAGGCAGAGCAACCCCAGAAGCAAGCTGTAAAATGTCATTGGTGGTGAAACTATTATCACTGAAAGGAAACTGCCTTGGTCTGCCATGGCCTGAAATCCTGCTAGGGAGAACTGTGGGAATTCCACAAAAGAAGGAGCTAATGCCTCACCAATGTCATCCCTAGAAATGAGAGTAAGGGTACACTGTGAAATCTCAAAACCTTTATCAATAACTAAATCAAAAAACCTGGACCAGAATTCTTCTAGTAAAGCATCTTTCACCCTTCAAGATATTCACCAGCTGATTGATTCTGTATGCTGCCTTCTTCAGGACCCTGTACACTAATGATATTATCTGCTGGTATGTGGTCATAGGTTGGTGCCCCACGTAACTGATTGCAGGCTGCACCCTGTGTGAGGACTCTGTTACCCCTCTAGAAGCCCCATGCCTTAGTCGTTTTTCCTCTGGTTCCATTCCATTTGGATATGTCTCTGCTGTAGGCATCCTCACCTTCTTGCTTTAAACCCCTGATGTTCCTAATTCATGATCTTGTCCCCTGCCAGCTCGACAAGGAAGGCCACTACCTCTGAAGAGATGCACTGTAATCTTAGGTCCTGAAGATCAAACATGACTGTGAAGGACAGAAGAAGAAAAAACACTTCATTAATTATCATTGTTAGGTAAAGTGGTAATGGCCTAATATAAATACTAAGAACTAGCCCAGAACTAGCCTCACTAAGGTGTCTGCTAGTTTCTCATCTAATTGTGTGAGGGGAATCTTTATACTTAAAGCAAGGTTTATTCTTCAACTAAACTGCCTGATTAAACAGGGAATGCTTACATAAAAAAATAAAAAGGTGTACTACCTTACTTGGTCAAGCTAAGCAATGGAAAAGAAACATTTGCTTAACTAGGTAACAAAACCAGCTACAGTTATCACTAGTAAACATGCAGTACGAAATGGCATTAATAATACAAAGTCTATAAAAAAAAACACACATTCTTACAATGGACAAACCCTGCACCTTCTGACTGCAAAGCTAGAGAAATAGCTTCCCAGCTCAACTAGCAGGTCTATTATGGTAGTTTAAAAGTAGGCTATTATATAACAAAAAAAAAATTAAATGAATACATAAAATTGTATATGCTTTCAGCCTAACATTTAGTTACTGGATGCTTCCCATTTTCCTGTAAAGCAAATTATTGTTGGGCATATGCCTCTCATCATCTGTCTTCATTTACATGTGTGTGTGTGTGTGTGTGTGTGTGTGTGTGTGTGTGTGT